>NC_082698.1:26210536-26501869 GCF_949987515.2 Delphinus delphis | reverse complement strand
GTCCCTCCCTACCCATTCCATCCAAAAAGAGCAGGTTCAGAGAAGGTGAATACTGCACGAAGGACACAAGTTCCTTGCCCCTGACTAGCCTTGTAGAAAACGAAGGTCAGTAAGGAAAGAAGGTAACTGAAGAGACGAGGGAGAAATGTCTTGTAGGAGCAGGAAGCTAGGACAGGCTTAATCAGGGCATCCCCACTAGGTTTGTACTGAATTGTTATGGACAATATCTGCCCCCACCCCACCAATTCACATACTGAAGCACTAACCTCTGATGTAATTATATTTGGAGAGAGAGTCTTTATGGAAGTAACTAAGGTTAAATGAGGTCATAAGGGTGGGGCACTGAACCAACAGAATTAGTGTCCTTAAAAGAAGGGATAACAGAGAGCTTGCTTGATCTCTCTCTCTCCACCATGTGAGGACACAGCCAGAAGGCAGCTGTCTGCAAGCCAGGAAGAGAATCCTCACCAGAAACTGACCCTGATGGATTTTGATCTGGGACTTCTAGCCTCCAGAACTGTGAGAAAATTAATTTCTATTTTTTAAGCTGCCTAGTCTGTGGTATTTTGTTATGGCAGCTGAGAAGACAAATACGTGGATATTCTACTCTCCACAGAGACTACTCTCCTGGCATTTGGACAAAGCAGACCCCAAGCCAGAGTCAGTCTTAGCAAAGTAGTAGAGTGGATAAAATCAGCTTCTCATGCTGCTGGTGACTTCCTCTCTTTATATCCTTTACATTTCAGGTTATTGTATCCTTCTCTTCTAGAAGAGGATCATTTTGAGGGTCCTATGCCACAAAGTTCCAATCAAATGCCACAAATGTAGCCATATGGGTTATCAGCAGCAGGGTTCGTAGCACCATACATGGCAAAGAAAGAGATGTGCATTTTCCCTTTTATTTTCTTCTTTTTTTTTTTTTTTTTTGGCCACACTGCAAAACTTGTGGGATCTTAGTTCCCCGACCAGGGATCAAACCTGGGCCCTCGGCAGTGAGACCAGAGTCCTAACCACTGGACCACCAGAGAATTCCCTGTTTGCATTTTGAGATTGGTTTTTATCTAATATCAGCCCTTCAGGTATTTAAACAAAACCTAGCTTTGCCAAAGGAAAGCTTTCATGCTAAGAAGTATTTTGGAAAAGGGGACTTGAAAGGAGAGGAGGAATAGGGAAGAAGAGGAAGGTGTGAGTGGGCAATGAATGAGAAAACAGCCATTATAAATAGATTAAGGCTTCTCTTTTACAAAGGTGGCAAAACAATTAAGTTGGAAGAGTCTTTTCAAGAAGTGATGCTGGGACAACTGAAAATCTACATGCAAAAGAATGATGTTGAACCACTACCACATACTGTACACAAAAATTAACTCAAAATGGGACTTCCCTGGTGGCGCAGTGGTTGAGAGTCCGCCTGCCGATGCAGGGGACACAGGTTCATGCCCTGGTCTGGGAAGATCCCACATGCCGCGGAGTGGCTGGGCCTGTGAACCATGGCCGCTGAGCCTGCACGTCCGTAGCCTGTGCTCCGCAACAGGAGAGGCCACAACAGTGAGAGGCCCGTGTACCACCAAAAAACAAAAAACAATGGGACTTCCCTGGTTGGTCCCATGGTTAAGACTCTGTGCTTCAGATGCAGGGTGCATGGGTTCGATCCCTGGTTGGGGAATTAGGACCCCACATGCCATGTGGTGTGACCAAAAAAAAAAAAAAAACTCAAAATGGAACACAGATTTAATGTAAGATCTAAAAACTATAAAATTTTTAGAAGAACACATGAGAGTAAATCTTCATGAACTTGGATTAGGCAATGATTTCTTAGGATACCAAAAGCACAAGCTGACAAAAGAAAAAGTAGGTCAAGTTTAAAAACTTTTGTGCTGCAAATGATACCATCAAGAAAGTGAAAAGAGGGACTTCCCTGGTGGTTCAGTGGTTAAGAATCTGCCTGCCAATGCAGGGGACACGGGTTCGAGCCCTGGTCCAGGAAGATCCCACATGCCACAGAGCAACTAAGCCCGTGCACCACAACTACTGAGCCCGCGCTCTAGAGCCCTCGAGCCACAACTACTGAAGCCCGCGAGCCGCAACTACTGAAGCCTGCGTGCCTAGAGCCCATGCTCCACAACAAGAGAAGCCACCGCAATGAGAAGCCCACGCACTGCAATGAAGAGTAGTCCTCACTCGCAGCAACTAGAGAAAGCCTGCACGCAGCAACAAAGACCTAACGCAGCCAAAAATAAATAAAGAAATAAATTTTAAAAAAAAGAAAGAAAGTGAAGACAACCCACAGAATGGGAGAAAATATTTGCAAATCATGTATCTGATGAGCAACCCAGTGAGATACCACTTCACATCCACTAAGATAGCAATAACCAAAGGACAGTTAACAACTGTTGGTAAGGACAGGAAGAAATTAGAACACTCGTACACTGCTGGTAGGATTGTAAAATGGTACAGTTACTTTGGAAAGTGGTTTGGCAGTTCCTCAAATGTTAATACACAGAGTTACCCTATGACCCAGAAATTCTACTCCTACATACTTGTCCAAAAGAATGAACCCATTATGTTTACACAAAAACTTGTACACAAATGTTCATAGCAGCATTATTCATAATAGCCAAAAAACATAATAGCCAAAAAACAACCCAAATGTCCATTACCTGAAGAATGTGGTAGAGCTACAGGAGAATATTATTCACCCATAAAAAGGAATGAAGTACTGGTAAATGCTACAATATGAATGAACCTTGAAAATATTACGTTACGTAAAAGAAGCCAGACACAAAAGGCCACATATTGTACCATTCCATTTATAGGAAAAGTTCAGAATAGGCAAATTTGTAGAGATAGAAAATAAATTAGGGACTTCCTTAGTGGTCCACTGGTAAAGAATCTGCCTTCCAATGCAGGGGATGCAGGGAATCAATCCCTGGTCAGGGAACTAAGATCCCACATGCCGTGGGGCAACTACTGAGCTCGTGCGCCTCAACTAGAGAGGCTGTGTGCCTCAAACTACAGAGCCCACATGCTCTAGAACCCGCGAGCCACAACTAGAGAGCCCACGTTCCCTGGAGCCTGCGTGCCACAGCTAGAGAAGAGAAAACCTGCACGTCACAACTAGAGAGAAGCCCACGTGCCGCAACGAAGAGCCTGCGTGCCTCAACAAAGATCCTGCACATGGCAACTAAGACCCGATGCAGCCAAAAAAAAAAAAAAAAAAAATGTTGGGGGTAAACTGGTGGGGAAGAAAGAAGGTTCTCCTATTCTCAACACTGTTGACCACTTTTTTTTTCTGAGAGATGGCTGGAGCTGCCCACATTACCCAGAGAGAGCCATCCATCTAAGACTAGGAAGAGGATTTAAAGAAATAAGGCCCAAGGAAAGGGAAAGGAGTCTGGAGGTAGAACTGAGTGGGGAATGGGAATATAATTTCTTAACAAACCTCCAGCTTTCCTCAAACTGGAACTAAATGCTCCATGAAAGCAGGGACCAAATTTATTTTGCTCACCAATATATTCCCAAGCCTTTAGTAAAACTGAATAAATGAAAGTCTAAGAAGGTTTTTTCCAGTCTTACCACAAGTAAGGAGGTCCATGATCACCAGCTATTCTCCAAAAGTATGAAAATAACAATAAAAATGTTTTATCCCCATCCCAGAAGAAAAAGTGTCTCAGACATGAACAGCTGTCCCCCAATGAAGGAACAAAAGTTGTCACTGAAGACAGTAAAGCTTTCTCTTCCTTTCAAGTCATACCAGGAGGCTAGGGAAAAGCTTTCTGGCATTTCTTATAAAAGTAATCCAATATCTTCTAAAAGTAATCCTGAATTTTTGTTTGTTTATTTGGGGGTAGGGGGTGGAAGAGGAGTGGGGGAGTATGTTATACTCTGGTACTGGATCTCCTAATGCTACTGAACTGGAAAGTCCCAAAAAGGAAAAGGAATAAGAAACAGACAATGTCACAGAAAGGGAAATTGCTAAAGTCAGCCACCGTAAGGGATGGCTTTGCACCCAAAGCACCTTTAATGGCAAGAATCTGGGCCACCCTCCAATGCAACTGTCAACTTCTGACTGCTGAAGACAGGGGTCACTTACATAAACTGAAGCAAAATGAAGTGGACAGATGGAACAGCAAGGCTGAGCTACAAACTGGCTGAGGATTTCTTGGTCCATTTTTAACTTATTCTCTCTGACTCATGACTCTGCAAAGCAGCTTTCTTTCCCCCAGTGCTGGGTGGATGCTGGCTGAGACACAGTTAATGCCCAGCTTACCCAGGAAATGCATGGAAATGTTACTAGGCAATGTAGCTTAAGAGAAAATGTGGATTCTTCCTCATATCCAATGTGAATCTAAAGTAAATCCTCCTAAGATGCAATTTCTCACAATCCCAGCTATCTCCCACAGACAGAAGCCTTTAAGGGTCTTTTATAAAACAGCAAATAAATAATAGTTTCATCCAGAAGCTCAGAACATGGTGATTGTTTCCTTACTGAGACATTTGAAGAAAACCGACTGTCTCTAAAAGCTGCTATGTAAATCCTTCAGGCATAAAGGAGAAAAACAGGCAACGGTTGTTTACAGGCAAAGTTTCTATAAGCTCTGATTCCAAGGAAGGAGGAAACAACTGGTATACTCAACATGGTACATACTAGGAAGATTCCTAAAAGTTTCACCCTAAAATTATTCCTATAAGGCTACCAGATTTACATTAAAGAGTCTGATTATGGGTGAATATATGAAGCCTGATAAAAATACATATGGATTTCAAGCCCAGCCTCATAAGAGCTATAGTCCTGTATTCTCAAATACTTGCTTAAACATGTACACCTGGATGTCATGCTTTTGCTTACATGGTTTTCTTCACATGGAATGCTATTTTTCTTTATCACTAAAAAGCCAAAGCCTTATTTTTCCTTTTGGAAAGCCCAGTTAAAGCACCATTGTTTCCCTGAACAACATGATGTATATAATGTAAAAGGCAAGGCCTTAGAGGCATTAGACCTGAGTTAAAATCCTGATTCCCCCATTTCTAGGCTGCATGACCTTGGGCAAGACATCAACCTCTGAGTACCAGAGAGGTATTCTTCATCTGGTTGGGTTTCCTTTCCAAAGCTTTGTTTTGTGTTTTCCTATATAACCATAACTTGCCCTAAAGGAAACTTTCCCCCCTCAAGCATCTTCTCTTTTCCTAGACCCAAAAGAGCAGTCCAGTGATCTACACTACAGAGCATATTCCCAGATATCTGGAATTAAAAACAAGAAAACCAGGGGAATTCCCTGGCGGTCCAATAGTTAGGACTCCGTGCTTCCACTGAAGGACTGCAAGGGATATGGGTTCGAACCCTACTCAAGGAACTAAGATCCCACGTGCAATGCGGCATGGCCAAAAAAAAAAAAGACAAGAAAACCATCATGTTCATAACTGCTTCAACTTGGGAAACCTTCAAACATACAGGTTACAAGACTGGCCTCTGAGAAAGGGTTGAAGGTATAACTGAGTGGTATGTGGGGGTGATTAAAATTGTCTACCTGAGGTTGAGTTATTTAACTTTTATTTATTTTAATGTTTCATAAACTCTTTTCTCTTATATATTTATTTATTTATTTTTGGTTGCATTGGGTCTTCATTGCTGCACGTGGGCTTTCTCTAGTTACGGCGAGCGGGGGCTACTCTTCGTTGCAGTGCGCCGGCTTCTCATTGCAGAGTCTTCTCTTGTTGCGGAGCACAGGCTCTAGGTGCGAGGGCTTCAGTAGTTGTGGCTCGCAGGCTCTAGAGCGCAGGCTCAGTAGTTGTGGTGCACGGGCTTAGTTGCTCTGCGGCATGTGGGATCTTCCTGGACCAGGGCTCTAACCCGTGTCCCCTGCACTGGCAGGCAGATTCTTAACCACTGGCCACCAGAGAAGTCCACATTATTTAACTTTAAACTAACATTTCTTTTCACCTTCAGAATTGCCTCATATATTCCCATTTCATGCAGTAATAAGCTTCCCTCTTCATGAAGTCAATGAATCTCAGCCCATCCAATTCAACAGCAACCAAAAAAGCAATTTCCCTTGATGCCTTTTAACAGCAGTGTATTACAAGCCTCAGAGACTCTGCTGATTAACATTAAACAAAATGAAACCTCAAATAAGAATACCTTTTAACCTTTTCACTTTGACACTATCTAGTCAGAACTTCAGCAAGTGACCTGTTAGGGTTTTCCTCCAACTTATTCCTTATGTACTAGGTTTTAACCCTTTCAGGCCAATTATCCCCTTCCTTATACTGTTGTTCCTGTGGCCATTCTTTTCAGGACCAGAGACACAAAAATGGACCCTTACTATAGAAGGCACTTTGACAACCATCAGGAAGGATGAGCTACTGGCCAATGCCTCTAGTTGCTTGCTTTATTCAATGATCCAAGTCTGTAAATTGGCCAAGAGAACTTGATTTATTTGTACACATAAATTTATTGATTGAAGGAAATGGAATAGAGAATGCCTCATACTACACCATAGTAAATTAGAGAATGATTTAAGTCAGTATTCCTCTTGATTTCTAGGTGAGAAACACATGTGTCACACTAGGTACCTTACAACTACTGGACAATATTTTTCCAGTATCTGCATTGGACAAATGAAAGTTCACAATTCATTAACTGGAAGGAAAGAGGAAAGAGTTAATGTGTATGAAACATACATGGCCTGAGGGGCAGTGGCCTCATTTTCTGAAGCTGTGCATGGCTACACATTTTGGCAGTTTGAGCTTTCTACCTTGATGCATGATTTTGCCCAAAGTAGGTTTCTGCCTCATCACCTGCTAGAAATTAAGCAATTGGTTATAGCTAATTTGCTTGAAAACTGAGCTAATTTCTAGTTACTGTGGCCCCAAACCATAGATTTAAGCCAAGTAAGATGCCATGGGCTTTACACTTTGGCTAAATTATCTCTTCCAGCACTGCCATGAGACAGAAACAGAATTCCTTCCTGCTTTAGATACTGGCCTGACATTGTTTCACTGTTTCCATAATCACAATGAATGTAAATGGAGAAGAATGAACCACAGGAGATAAAGGAACCACAGAAGTCAAATGGACCATCTACATTTCCATAAAAGACATCACTTAATCCACGTCCCTTAGAAATGCCTGCTTTTTATCAAAGCTTTCTCTCAATAAATGAACAGAGGCCCCAAAACTTTCCTAGGACAAAACACCTACAAGATTAGCCTACGTCTGCTCAGATCCCATTACTCTGCTACAGATTCCCTTACTCTGTCTCTAGTGGCAGGCCAGCAGTTGCTGGCAGAGTTCCTGGGGCTACAGAATGCAAACCTTTGATAGCCTCTGCAATTAGTAGTTTAGCCCTGGATTTCCTGTCTCCAGAAGCAAGGCCCCTCTACACTCTCAGAAACTAGTGAATATAAAGGAACAAAATGGGCCATGTAAAAATGTCTAATAGATTTTCTGCCCTACTCAGGATACAGGAAAATCCTAATACATACCTGGGAGGACTTCTGAGGCAGTGGAGATAGCTCAAAACTCCAAGAAGTGATCTACTTTTAATTAATCGTGAACATTCCAATCCCCTGAATGTGACCTGAGAACTTTAAAGAAAAAAAACTGACATACGCCAAAAACTGGAAGTATTTTAATTATACCTCATTCCCACTTGTGCAATTAATCAATTTATTATAAGGCATTTATAACTTTTGAGCGGGGGGGGGGCAGGATGGCAAAAAAAAATAGTAACTGACTAACTTAGGCTTCTTTTCCTAACACTTCAAAAATAGAAGGAAATTAATTTAATGGATCACATGTTAGACTGGGGAGAGAGGGAAATATTCTGTGGATCCCATACTGGTTAGAGAAAAAGATGCACATGGATTCCAAACTAAATGAGAAGAGCTGTGCATATACATCAGTGGTGGAGAGGGAAGAACGGGGATCTCATGTGGATAAAAACAGAAGAAGGCTGTCAAGATTTCTGAGTTGGTCCAGTGTGGGCCATATAGACACCATGCTAGAAAGGAGTGGTCCTGATGTTCATGTAAAGGAGTGAGAGGATACTGGCCATATGGATCACATACTGGTTTTCAAGTACTCCAAGTAAAGAATGAAATTAAAAGACATGAAAAGGGGTTTATGCTCCATCCCAGGGGGATCTTTTAGAACTCCTCAGAAAAGGCAATCAGCGACTCTGCCAAAGTAATTAAGCAGGCGAACATTTACCATAAAGCCCACATCAGTTAAGTGAACAGAGATGAATCTTATTACAGTGCACTGTCAGCTCTGAGCCTGCAGGTGCTAACCACTGAGATGCAGCGTTACTCGGCCCTGACTGCTCGCCCACCCACTGTGACAGAGAGCTTTGCCTTTCTTGTCAGCTCTGAAAAAGCAGGCTGCTTTCACCTGCTCTGTCCGTGCTCTGTTGCCTTCAGAGAAGCCCTAGCACAAGTGATTTACCCTAAGAAGACTGGGTGTAAATAGTAGGGGCAGGTGGTAGGGCTGGCTAGAGAAAGGAGCCTTGAGAGGTAGAAAGGATGGGTGTCGGAGAAAAAGCAGGGGAGCTGGGTAGTAAAGTAAGAAGAATAGGATAGTTTAGTAAATCAAGAAGTAAATGAAGAATAAATAAACGTTCAATGTTTTGAACCATTCTGCTTAGGTGAAGTTGATGGTATCTCTCACTGGAAAGGGGAAAAGTTAAAACTTTGTTGCAATATAGTTTCTCCACAGGAAAAGAAATATTACTGAGGAATATTGTTTTTTCAATATTAATAGCAGTCTCAATATCAGCATTATTAATGAGTTAGCTCCAAAGCTATTTTTCTCAACAACCTAATCACTATCTATTATTGAACAAAATTCACTGTTTGCTAAAGGAAATGGGTATTTATCAATCATCTTAAGATTTACAAATGGTACCCAATGTACCTTTGGCCCTATTTTTTTCTGCAAAGAATTTATAAGAGTCAAAATAAAAGCCTCAAACTGACTAAATGGCAGCCGACTAAGTCAGAGACCCAGAGAGCGTCTATTCAACAGAAACCCTTACAAGAGGAAGGCTGTAAGAGTCCCTGTGGGGACAAATTAAAAAATCATATACGGGGACAAATTAAAAAATCATATAACACATTAAAAATACTCATCAGAGACCATGTGGTTATCACTCAGAGGAGTAGTTAAGAGTAGACAGGCAAGTAGGTAAGGCCCGTGTGTTTAGAAACCAATGAATCTCTAACTCATTATAGAGAGGAGATCCCAGAGACACTGCTGCGAGACAGACATGACCAACCTATTGAGGAAATGACATGGAATGGGTTTGTGACCAAAATTGATGGAGGTCTCACATCACGTATTTGAGCTCCTCTCTAGGCCTAGAACAAGTGCAAACAAAGAGCTGTGGTAAAAATGATTTACAGCCTTACTTTCTACCATACCTCTTTGTTTGCAACAGGGCCTGCAGTTTCCTTACATTCAAAGGCAGTGGGAGGTGGGAAAAGGAGAGGAGACTAGATGACTACTACTCAGAACCAAGCAGCGCTGCCCAGGAGAGGACTTAATGGGAGGAAAAATTTGAGGCCTGATTCTTTGACAGCACCTCCAATAATAGCTAGTAAACCAGGGGGTAAGAGCCAGCTCCACACATTCATCATAATAGTGCAACAAGATGAAGGTCTTTGGGGGAGAGTCTATGAAATCCGGAGTAAGAAGATGAAGCCCATGTGGAGGGTGAGGCAGTCGGCTCTGGCAGACTGCCTCTACGGGAGGCTGCGTTTAATTGTTTTATGCTCAAGAAGAAGTTATTAGCTGCTTTCTCTCCAATATACCAGAAATAATGGTAAGCTTTTCTCCTCCTGAAACGGTGATGCTACGAAAAGGAGAGATTTAGTTTTAAAGTGATTACAGGACTTTGTTTATCCTGTATGCACCATTTTAGAAAGAGAGAAATTCTATATCTTCTCCCCCTCCCTTACTCTGCAAATTGACTGCTTTCTCACATAGTGAAGGAACACTCTGTCCCTAGAAGAAAGTCCTATGGTATCTGAAGCTAAGGGTTTGATAGCACAGCCCAAGACTCGACAGTTCAGTTTGTCTGGCAAACACCTGAATACCTACTAGGCAATGGGGGAGGTGAATGAAATTTGATCCCACGTAGCAAGGAACTTACAGATTAGTGGAAGAGACACATACCACAGACAGACAATCTCATTATGATGTTGTAAGGGCTAGACTGACAAAGAGTAGACCACAGGTACCATGAGCACACAGAGGAGGCGCATTAGCCCAACCTGGGAACTTGGGAAAGTCATTCTAAAGGAGATGGTGCTTGAGCAGAGTATTGAAATATGAGTTAATTTAATCAGGCAAGGAAAGATAAGAACGTCTTGACACATTTTCTTATAGGGATGAAGACTATTACCCGATTTTTACTAAGTCAGGCTAAAGAAACCTTACTAGATAAATTAAATTAAGGTTAATGCAACTAAAAAAAAAAATAGCCATCCAAGTTTTCCCAGTAAACCAAAGAGAAAAGTTGTAGCTTCCTTTCCTAGGATCTTGTTTTGAATCTCTTCCAGCTAAGGGGTAGCAGGAAACCTTAGTGAAAGCCATGAGACCTTTGCCTGCGGGGGTCCTGTTTGCATCTTTTTGCTCAGTGCTGACTCAAAGATGCTCATGGCAAGTTCTGTACCTCCTCTCCCCTAAACTAAACGTAAACACAAAGCAACTAGCAAAGTTGAAGTCAGGCCTTTCAGTCTCATATGGGAGTGGATGAGGTCTTTCACTCTTATATGGGAGTGGATGGATCTCAGCTGTGCTGTGCCCGCCCTCTACAGTGTGTCAGTCTCCAGCTGGTGATGCAGCTGCTTCACTTAAAGCCAGACTGAAGCCTCTAGACTCTGATCTCCACCAAACCACACTGAAGAGACTAAATGGCTCTGCTTTGCAGCTGCCTGTTAATTGTAACTGTTTCCTTGGTTCCCTTTTGGCTTATAAGACAATATACATTTGGGAAGGTCCTCAGTAGGAAGCACACAAGAGAAACTTTAACCTCACAAAGGGCCTGAAAAAAACACCTTACTGCCAAGAGCAGTAAGGCATACAAACAGCTATAACATCAGCATGTGAAACACATTCAGAATCACAGATTCCTTCAGCAGGGCCTCTAGCTTACATAAATGACAGCAGCCCATCACTCAGCCAATGAGAGGGTTTTTTAAGGAATCCTTAAAATCATCCTTAAAATTCAGTGAATCTGCAAGATAAAAATAGCATTAATTGCCCTGACTTGTTACTTAAAAAAAAGGAAGAAAGACAATATATAATCCTATCAGTAATGCACTTTAAAGTGGCTTTAATTGTCTCAAAGCCCCATTTCAGCTAATTAAAACCTTTGGGCTGTCCTCTTGTTACCCTGGAAGGAATCAGAAGTTAGTAAATTCTACTGTGTTAGGATAAATAGCTCACCTCATCATTGAGAAAGGTGGACTCTGCTAACAATTCCAAAGTGTACTTCCTGGCTATACTAGGTTAACCCAGAAGCTGCTAAGACTGTTGTCTATTAAGATCTGAAGCAAACTTTTGGAAGTATTATGTGTTGGGGGGGCTTCCTACAAGGACTTCTTAGGCATTTCAATATCCACTTCCCTAACTTTTTAGGACCTCAGGTTAGCTGATGATTCTAGAAGACAATGGTAGCAGTATAAAGCCTTGGAACCATTCATTCCAGTCATCTATTCATGCACCCAACAAACATGTATTGTACCATACTGCACTGTGCTAGGGGCAGAGATTCCAGAAGTAAAACAGTCTCTGTCCTTAGAAGCTCACCATCTAGTGACGGACAGACATGTAAACAACTATCCCTCAATGTGATAAGCGCTCTAAGAGAGAAACGTACAAAGTCCTATGGCAATGTACAAAGCGCTATGGCATTCGGCCTCAAAGAATCCAGTAAGCTTTAAAGAAAGGTGACATCTGAGCTAGATTTTGAAGCATTAAATAAGATTTTGCTAGGTGAAAAGAATAGGAAAACATTCTAGGTAAACAGCATGTGCAAGGCACAGAGGTTTGAAATTTGATACTCTGTGGCCATGTCTAATTCAGCCAGATCTTAGGATAGATGGAAGAGTGGTAGTAAATAAGGCTAGAAAGATGTCATTTGAAGAAATTTGGACATTATCCTATCCCTATCAATGACGGGGAATCAAACAAGGTTTAAAATCTGATGATTTTTCTAATGAAATATTTTAGACATAGAAAAGAATGCAGAAAAGAATATACTGAATGTTTGTTTACCCAATATCCAACTTAAGAAAGTGTTACAAATACCTTTCAAACTCTCCATGTACTTCTTCTGGATTGCATATCTGTCTCTTCCCAGAAGTAAACACTCTCCTGATTTTGGCACTTATCATCCCTATACACAGCTTTATTCTTTTACTAAATATGAGTATGTCTCTAAATGGTTTTTGTTTTTAATATGTGCATATTACCTTATATTCTGCAACTTTTTATTCAATATTATATTTGTGAGATTTCTATTGATTTGTGTAGTTCTAATCCATTTTCAGTGTTATATAATATTCCAGTGTGCAAATATATCACAATCCATTCTGTTGCCTGAAATGTAGGTGGTTTCCAATTTTCTTGGTATTACAAACAAGAAACAATACTTAACACATGTTCTTTTTTTTTTTTTTTTTTGCCGCACTGTGCAGCACGTGGGGTCTTAGTTTCCCAACCAGGAATCGAATCCACGCTCCCTGCACTGGAAGTGCTGAGTGTTAACCACTGGACCTCTAGAGAAGTCCCAACATGTGTTCTTTTTTTTTTTTTTTAAATAAATTTATTTATTTATTTTTGGCTGTGTTGGGTCTTCGTTTCTGTGCGAGGGCTTTCTCCAGTTGTGGCGAGTGGGGGCCACTCTTCATCGCGGTGTGCGGACCTCTCACTGTCACGGCCTCTCCCGTTGTGGAGCACAAGCTACAGACGCTCAGCCTCAGTAGTTGTGGCTTACGGGCTTAGTTGCTCCACGGCATATGGGATCCTCCCAGACCAGGGCTCGAACCCGCGTCCCCTGCATTGGCAGGCGGATTCTTAACCACTGCGCCACAAGGGAAGCCCCCAACACGTGTTCTTATTTATATATCCTTGTGATCATTTGGGAAAGTTTCTCAAAGATATATACCAAGGAATGAAATTACTGTATTGTAAGGTTTGGGCAACTTGGACTTTACTAGATATTGCCAAACTGCCCTCAAACATGGTACCAACATACTCCCATCAGCAGTGTTTATGACCTGCACTTCTGAAACTCAACTCCAGTGACTGAATAAATGTGAGAGGTTATGAGGCCTTGAATTGAAATGGTAGTTGTAGAAATGGAGACTTTACTTGAGAAATATTGGGTTGGCCAAAAAGTTCGTTCGGGGTAAAGGAGTGAGTTGACTTTAAAGCAACCTTGAGAGTTCTGCTTTAGGCAACTGAACAGACGATGATACCACTGAGATAGTAAACACAGGGGGATATGGTTCTTAAATTGGTATATTCAATAAGGCATATTCTTTGGAATGTCAAGTTTGAAGTACTTGTGGGACCTCTAGGTAGGGTATGAAGTTCAAGAGGCAAGACCATGCTTGTAGTAAAAACTGTAAAACTTGTTCACCTAGGTAGCTACAAAGAATCAGATACTCAGGCTCAAAACAGTTAAGAAAATAAATAAAGAGAGCAGCACATTCTACTAGTTAACACTAGTTTCTCATTCCAGAAAAAAACAAAGTCAGTTATATGCCCCATGATACAAGGTAGGTACCCTCCCCTTAAACTAACTCTATATCTGACTTTCCACCTGTTTAGACTAAAACCTTTGGACTAAGGTAGAACAAACAGGGATGAAAGATGACAGCTTCATAACACTAGACCTCAAAGAGCTACTACCAAGCTGTGCTTTAAATGTTATTAACAAAGGGCAGATGACCTGACATCCTGTTTAACAACAGAAACAAGCCTTAGCTCCTTTAAGTGTATCCTACTCAGGTACCCTTAAACATTTCTATAATTTGGTGTGTTTTGAACTCCTTGCTCTTCCAGATATTTGGAAAGGTGCTTTTTAAGCAAGAAGGAAGTATTTATTGAGAAAATATGATGAATACTTCTTCATTCTCTACCTAATTTCAACAAAGTGTGAATAAAAGCTCAGAAAATGGGGTAATAGTTGTGATCCAGCAGTTTCATCCTAGTGGGATATAGGAACAGTTGGGAATCTAAGGTACCACCGGTGTCAGGCCTGTTTTTCAGTGGTAACTGACCTTAGAAAAAATGCAGGGTTAAGAACCCAGAATTATATTCTAATAAAACAATGTGTTGGTCTCTTTATTTTTAGAAAGAAAGTAGAGATATCTAGTGCCCATAGAAACCAGGCTAAAACACCACACTTCAAACCCTAAGGTGAATAAGGAGTCAACTTACTCCTGCCCTATAGTGTGAGGATGGGTGTTAATCAACCTATCATGTCTAATTTTCCAGACCTCTTCTGTTGCCACTAGCCATATGTGGCTACTGACCACTTGAAACGTAGTTAGTGCAACCGAGGAACTGAATTTTTTTTTTTTTTTTTTTTTTTGCGGTACGCGGGCCTCTCACTGCTGTGGCCTCTCCCGTTGCGGAGCACAGGCTCCAGATGCGCAGGCTCAACGGCCATGGCTCACGGTGGGGGGGGGGGGGGTGGATGCGGGATCCTCCCGGACCAGGGCACGAACCCGTGTCCTCTGCATCAGCAGGCGGACTCTCAACCACTGAGCCACCAGGGAAGCCCTGAATTTTTATTTTAATTAATTTAAACTAAAAAAACTAAAGCAGTGTAAAATATTATTCCATTAGATACAACATTGTTTTAGAAGGACTTCATTTCATTTTCATAACTGCATGGCATAAGGTATTGCTGCTCTATTACAGTGTACGTCGGGCATGTGTGTCGTTTCTAGTACTACCCATAAACACATCACCAATCTAGCTGATACCAATGTATTGATTCAGTTCAAATGACTTTCTATGTACAGATTTAACAATGTAGTTTATTTTTAAAATATTTTATGCAGACAGCATGAGTCACAGCAGGGTTTCTTAACCTCAGCACTGCTGACATTTTGGGTTAGATAATCTGTTGTGGGAGGCTCTCCTGGGTTTAGCAGCATCCCTAGTCTCTATTTACTAGATGCTGTAGCACTCCCTCACCCCCCACAAGTCGTGATGACCAAAACATACCAAATGTCCCCTGGGGGGCAAAATCGCATCACTTGGGAAGTACTGAGTTACAGTGATACCTACACACATCAGAATTGGTAATTAGAGTAGAATACTGATCAGCTTTTAATGATAGTCAAATTATGTTTCTAGTTTTAAAATGTAAATATAAACAGATTTTTAAGTTCAAAATGAAGGCATACCACGGACGCATTATGGAGCAGAGATGCAAATAACAGTACTACTTCAGAACAGCAAAGAAAGACTGGAAGGAGGTATATTGTACGTTTCATAATGAATGGCAACTGCACTTTGCTTCAGCAAGGCGAAACAAAAAGGCTTTTTGTTGTGTAAACAACTTTTCAAGATAATAAATACTACTAACAAATGTCAGCAAATATAAAATAAATACAAAGTTTATTCCTAACATTAAAACATTAAAAATGAATCAACAAAACAGGTTGTCTGAAATCAGAATTAAATGTCCAAAAAAATTTCAATGATTTTTAACAGGATCTGAGCCTGCATCTCTGGCTACTATAGCATTTTTTTTTTTAATGGTTATCAGGGTATTTTTTTAAAAATATTTATTTATTTGGCTGCACCGGGTGTTAGTTGCAGCATGCATGTGGGATCTAGGCCCTCTGCTTGGGAGCACAGAGTCTTAACCACTGGACCACCAGGGAAGTCCCTACTATACCATTTTTTTGATGGAGATATGGTAAAAGAAATTATTATTTCAGTTATGGACAGTTTATCAGACAATTATGAGGAAAAAAACCCTACCTTATAAAAAGTGAAAGATCTTCAATTAAACCACTAAACAACTGCCTATAGAATATGACTTTCTAACGATACCAAAAATCAATCAATTCAGGGCTTCCCTGGTGGCGCAGTGGTTAAGAATCTGCCTGCCAATGCAAGGGACACGGGTTCAAGTCCTGGCTGGGGAAGATCCCACATGCTATAGAGCAACTAAGCCTGTGTGCCACAACTACTGAGCCTGAGCTCTAGAGCCCGCAAGCCACAACTACTGAGCCCACGTGCCACAACTACTGAAGCCTGTGCACCTAGAGCCCGTGCTCCGCAACAAGAGAAGCCACTGCAATAAGAAGCCCGCGCACCACAATGAAGAATAGATCTCCGCTCACCACAACTAGCGAAAGCCTGTGCACAGCAACGAACACCCAACACAGCCAAAAATAAATACATAAATAAATTAATTTAAAAATCAATTGATTCAAAATGTTTTAAATTACTTTTCTCTAGATTTTAGATGATACTACGCAATTAATAAATATTTTGGGTACATTTTGTCTCAAGTAACCTCCAAATATGTAGAAAATTTTGTCAATTCACAGCCCAAATCTCTGAACTTGTGGCATATTTTTAAATCTTCTACATCTGTCAATAAGGAATTTGACTAGAATTTTAAAAAAATTACAGCACACAAATGGTGCTCGCGTTATGTTAGGTTGAAAGTCCAGATTTATTGGCATTTTATTTATTTTTATTTTTTTAGCCCTGCCGCGCAGCTGGATCTTAGTTCCCTGAGCAGGGATTGAACCCGGGCCCTCAGCAGTGAAAGCGTGGAGTCCTAACCACTGGACCTCCAGGGAATTCCTTATAGGAATTTTAAAACAAGACTAAAGTTTTCCCCTCCTGCTTCATCCTTCATGGTACATGTTAAAAATATTTGTCCATAGTTTTCTGAAGCAGACTCTGTATCATGGATACAGTTGTTAAAATAATTTAGTACATACCTGCAAAAGCTATGAACATTGCAGGTTTATGGAACAGTTAAGAGAATTAGAAGACAATGAATTTAATGATCCTGAGTTCTTTGCCAATGCTCACTGGTTGAGTTGTGGCGAGGTTTACAAAAGACTATACTGTTAATTTCAACTCAAGATGTTCTTGAAACAAAAGGAATGCCTGTCAAATATTCAATAATAAAAATGATTTTTAAATTAAAGAGTTAAATTTGAAGCTCCAAGGAAGGGAAAAGCTTATTTTGTGACCTATCTGGCCAGGTATTTATGTTGACTTTGAAACTTTTCATAATATCAATGATAATTAACACATTTTTCTAGTATGAATCAAAATATGGAAAATTTTAATTGTAATTGATAGCACTAGCTAACTGCAAAAACTAGAAGAAATTTTTGAAAACATTTTTTCGATATGGATAAAGTTTGAGTTACTTTAACAATTTACGCTGTACCTTTTTTTTTTTTTTTTTTTTTTTTTTTTTTTTTTTTTTTGCGGTACGCAGGCCTCTCACTGTTGTGGCCTCTCCCGTTGCAGAGCACAGGCTCCATACGCGCAGGCTCAGTGGCCATGGCTCACGGGCCCAGCCGCTCCGCGGCATGTGGGATCTTCCCGGACCGGGGCACAAACCCATGTCCCCTGCATCGGCAGGCGGACTCTCAACCACTGCGCCACCAGGGAAGCCCCTACGCCGTACCTTTTTGAATTTGGTGTTAAAACAAGAGTTTACTGAATTACCTTAACCTGGACAGATGTAGCTCTGAAGTCAAATGAATTCTAAAAACGATGAACCAGTTTTATCAATGAGAATGCAAATATTAAAGAGGAATGACATTTAGGTACGCAATTCAGTCACTGGAAAACTTTTAAGTATGTTTGGAACAACTTGGGTATATAACTCTACTTTTTCAATTGTAAATTTTATGAAATCTAAATATAGATCAAATATTTCCAATGAAAATATATCATCGGAATTGAGCTGTGCTGTAAGTATAAAATACCCACCTGACTTCAAAGATTTTATAAAATATATTAAGAATATAAAATATCTCAATAATTTTTATATTGATTACATGTTAGAATGATAATATTTTGGGTACATGTGGGTAAATAACATATTATTAAAATTAATTTCACCTGTTTGAAAATAAAGTTGTATGTGGCTGATAATATACTTATATTGGACCATGCTGTCTAGAACTTGTTGCAAATGTTTCCCCTCTTACTGGTCCACCTGCTCTTCCCATGGTCTACACTTCAACATAAGAAACAGTACAATGATGGGGCCCTAGTAAGTTAAAAACACTAAAGGTTGAAATACTCTTAAACGTATCTAGTCTTTGGAGAATAAATGCTGTATCTGACTGACTGTTACTAACACTAGCAGGAAGAATTAAAAGTGGTATAGGTGATCTTATTTGCAAAGCAGAAATAGAGACAGAGATGTAGAGAACAAATGTATGAATATCAAGGTGGGGTGGGAGGAATTCGGAGATTGGGATTGACATTTGTACACTATTGATACTATGTATAAAATAGACAACTAATGAGAACATACTGTATAGCACAGGGAACTCTACTTAATGCACTGTGGTGACCTAAATGGGAAAGAAATCCAAAAAAGAGGGGATATATGTATATCTATAGCTGATTCATTTTGCTGTACAGTAGAAACCAACACAACATTGTAAAGCAACTACACTCCAATAAAAATTAATTTAAAAAAATAAAATAAAATAAAAAAGTGAACTGAACTTCACCTCTGGAATTTACTACCAAGGGAAAACAATCTTGCTAAACTCACTTATTCTAGTAACTTTTTGTAGAATCCATCAGGTTTTCTACTTAGACAATCATGTTGTCTACAAGTAAAGACAGTTTGTCTCCTTTTTCAATCTAGACACATTCCATTTCTTTTTCTTGCCCTACTGCACTGTCTAGAATCGCCAGCACAATGCTGAATAGAGGTGGGGTAGACATCCCCACTTTGTTCCTGATCTTAGAGGAAAAGCATTCAGTCTTTCACTGTTAAGTACGATAGTTAAAGGTTTTTATAGATGCCATTTATCGGGTAGAGGAAGCTCTTCTATTCGTATTATGCTGAGATTTTTAAATCAACAGATGTCAAATTTTGCATTTCCCAAATGACTGATAAACAAACAAAAACCCCAAAACAAAACATACTTCCACATGTACACATTATCTCTGGAAGGATATCCAAGATATGGCGCAGGGAGGGGATAGTTCTTGATCTAGGAGAAAGCCCTTGCTTAAAAGGTCAGACAGAAAGAAGAACATCAGTTTTGACTAAAGTCAAAGGCAATCAGACTCTAGTGGGCAAATGTCCTCAACAGACATGTCCAGTTTAGTGCTTAAAGTGGCTTCCTCTCTCCTGGAGTGACTTCCATGACTGCACAGGAGGGAGGGAACACTTCAGAAACTCTCCAGAAGCAAATAATGAGTGATAAGCAGTAGTCCGTCATCTCCTGGAACTTTTCAAAGGAGCTATAGTGGGAGCACAGCTATCTTGGTCACATTCTATCTTGGGTACAACATGATTGTACCCTGGCCTTCAGATGTCCTTCCAAAGTCTTAACTGCAATCACATTTTATCCTATGAAGTCCTGCCATGTGGTACTGCTGATGCAGGTCAGGAGCTAAGGGCACAGGGTTGGTACACAGAAAATACAAAATAAGTAATTATTGACTAATTAAGAGTTAGCCAAGATGGATCTGCATTTCCCAGTTGGATGAAGTGCTGTGCTATGTACAGTCAGTAAACTGCACATTAGATCCCTTTTGGGTGGAAGGGGCATAAAAATATAGGATCAAGGGACTTCCCTGGTGGCACAGTGGTCAGGAATTCACCTGCCAATGCAAGGGACAGGGGTTCGATCCCTGGTCTGGGAAGATCCCACGTGCCACAGCACAACTAAGCCCGTGCGCCACAAGTACTGAGCTTGTGCTCTAGAGCCTGCGAGCCACAACTACTGAGCCCACGTGCCACAACTACTGAAGCCCACGCACCTAGAGCTTGCGCTCTGCAACAAGAGAAGCCCGTGCACCACAACGAAGAGTAGCCCCCGCTCGCCGCAACTAGAGAAAGCCCGTGAGCAGCAACAAAGACCCAACGCAGCCAAAAATAAATAAATTATATATATATATATATATATATATGTAGGATTAAGATATGATACGCTGCTGACATAAACCTTTATCTCACAGTGTTTCATTATCACCTATTTATCCAGGCAAAATTTTTAAATGTCATCTTATAATTTCTTTCCCTGCTAAAACTTGTCATTTTTTTTACAAAGTTAATTACATCTTTTAAATTACTACTTGCTAAACCCTGCAAGTATAGGTGAACATGCTAAGTCAGAATAAGAAAACAATAGGCCACTTGATATGTATATATGAGAAAATCCCATTTCTGATTAAATTAGTTTTAGTTCAACACTGAACAGAATGATTAGAGTTCTGCTCCAATAGCAGCCTTCATCTAGTATATCTGCATTATTTATCACACTAGGAGAAGGGACAGATTTTTATTACTAGGGATACAAATCAATGTGAGGTTTTAACAGATGGGGTCTTGGTTGGGGGCACAGCAGCCCCTTCAGGTCCAGTGCTAAAAACCATTCAGCTATAAACACTGGAAGACTCAGAGATATTTGCTTGGCAAATCACTCATGGAATCAGCATCTTGCTAAATGTAATCTGCCTGGTCTGGGCCAGAATGAGGGCCACACATCTGCTCAGGGTAGTCAGCCGTTAGCACACTAAGCTGCAGCCACAGAGCTATATTAAGTATTATTGCTGCAAGTAGTGTAATAATACTACCACCATATAATTTTCCCCCACTGGGCTATTTTTAGAGACACTGAATAGATATTGAAGAGTTTGGCATTCAGGGAAGTGCTTCAAGTTGGACATGAGAAACAAGCACTATACACACAGTTCAGATCACTGGAGACATGGGGGAGGGGAAGGAAAAAGGCACAGCAGCTTTCAGCAGTGATTTGGCATTAGTGGTTTACCTATCCCTGGGTCCCTGACATTCTGCAAACCTGCCTCACAAATCCATAGTGTGATGAAGCTTTTTGTTCCAGTCCAAATGTGGAGAGGTAAAGAAGTTGTCTCTGAGGTTAGCTCTGGGACAGAAATACCCTGGGCTCTATTCTGGGTCTTATAACAATTCAGTCATGGAAGAGCCCAGACAGAACAAATAAACAAAGCTTTAAAACAAAAACTAAATCCACAGAACTCCAATTAATGGGATTCAATCCATAAATTGGGGAAATGATTCGTTTGTCTTTGTCTGATGGCTATCAACAAGGTCCCAAAGCTCCTTAACTGTGATTTTCTTCTTAAAATAACCCTTATATCAGTATACAGGTTTATATAATGCTGACACCTAAAGAAATCCACTGCAACTCACCCTTCCATCTCTGCTTCCACTCAAAAACAAACAAACAAAAAAACCCTTGGAATTTGGATGCAACATGAAGAAAATCCAAATTCTAGCTCCTGTTACTCAAATCAGTTTCAAAAAGTTGCCACATATAAACTACGGTAGTGATACTCAAAAGTTTAATGTCTTACCCTTCCCTGTGAAGATCTAATTTTTAAATTAAGGTACAATTTGCATACAGTAAAATTTACCCTTTTAGTGTACAGTCTGTAAGTTTTGAAAAATGCATAGTCATGTAATCAACATCACAATCAAGATACAGAACAGTTTCATCACCCAAAAATTTCCCCCATACCCCTCCTCCCAACCCCAGCCCCTGGCTGATCTAAATTCTGTCCCTATAATTTTTCCATTTCCAGACTATCATATACATCAAACCATACACTATATAGCCTTTTGAGTCCAGATTTTTTCATACTGTGTAATGCAAGTAAATTCATCCATGTTGCTGCATGTATCAGTGATTCATTCCTTTTTATTGCTGAGTAGTGTTTCATTATATGGGTGTACCACAGTTTGTTTATTCACTCATCAGTTGAGGGTCATTTGGGTTGTTTCCAGTTTTGAGAGAATGTATGGATAATGCCACTATAAACATTTATTCAAGCCAGGTTTCCATTTCACTTGGGTAAATTACTAGGAGTGGACTACTTTTGAAAATATCTGTCTGATTCTATTTATGCTATTTCTATACAGCAGATATGCACTTTCCCAATGGAACAGCTGTGATTCTAGTTCTGTGATGCTTCTCTTCCTGGTCCATCAACATCATTTCTCTGCCTCCTGCATATAGGAAACATCTCCAAATCAGCATCACTTACAAACTTCATTATCATTCTGTTTACTTTCAGCCCTAGATTATTAATTAAAATGTTAAATATTCCTGACTTCCTCATCAGCACCCTGCAGCATCCTAGGAAACAACGCTCCTTCCTAAGCCACACACACACACAATTTAACTTTACATTTGTTTAATAACATATGTTGCATCAGTAGTCTCTCCTCTATATTCTTTTTTTTTTTTTTGGCGGTATGAGGCCTCTCACTGTTGTGGCCTCTCCCGTTGCGGAGCACAGGCTACGGACATGCTGGACGTGCAGGCTCAGCGGCCATGGCTCATGGGCCCAGCCGCTCCGCGGCATGTGGCATCTTCCCGGACGGGGGCACGAACTCGTCTCCCCAGCATCAGCAGGTGGACTCTCAACCACTGCGCCACCAGGGAAGCCCTCTCCTCTATATTCTTAATCAGTTTTTAATTGAGCCAAGAATCTTCAGTATATTACCTTTAATAACTACAGAAAAACCAAACAGAGCTTTTCCCAACTTATCCCTAGTGTACTCTCTGCAAATCACAGATACAGACAAGGACCAACAGAAGCACTCTCAGAAAATTTGAGGTGTTACTCCCTAACACCAGCCTAAAAGCAACTCTGGGCATTGTTCCTCCTAAAACAGTGTCCTGTCCTAAAAGCAGTGTTTCAAATAAATGCTGTATTAATTAAACTAGAAGAGAAAAAAAAGTCAGCATAATTAACATATGAAGCAACAGTATGGCCTAATTAATCACCATGAAGAGCAACTGAACAAAATACTATGCATTTTTATGGAGCAATTTAATCTGGCAAGTAATTAATCACAGAAACACTAAGCAAAACAAATGGATTTCCTTTTAAGGAAGTCACATTTATCATCTGCAATGTATCCCAAACTCTAATTTGTTATCCCAACTCAAAATTGTCCAGTAGACAATGAATTGTCAGGTTTAGTAGAACACTGATTTCTTGTAAACACAAACACAAAAAAAAAACCCAAAAAAGAACACTGAGCTTTTCAAATCAAGTTATAGTCCCTGAGCACCCAAAGAGCTGAGGGTAATGAGGCAGAGGTACATGGCAATAGGCATGGAGATCTTAACCTCAAAAGTTTTCAATTGAGGTCAGTTTAGTCAAAACCATAGATAATTGCTAAATGACTCATGAAAAGAAAACGCTTAGCATTACAAGTGACACTTACAGGTCACAGATATTACCAAAGCCCCAAAGGAAGGACCTTCAATAGCTGCCAACAGAAGGAAACAGTGCTTTTGATCCTCAGAAGGGTGGGGGGCATATTAATGCAGTGAAATTTAAGTCAAAGAAATCTCCTTTACTCCTTCTCTCCTCTCGTTTTTTTTTTGTTTGTTTGTTTGTTTAAACAATCAGGGCCTTATTTCTTTTTAAAAAAAAGTTATTTATTTAATTCATTTATTTTTGGCTGTGTTGGGTCTTCGTTGCTGCGCATGGGCTTTTATCTAGTTGCAGCTAACAGGGGCTACTCTTCACGTGGTGCGTGGGCTTCCCATTGCAGTGTCTTCTGCAAGACAAGGGGTTCAGTAGTTGTGGCTCGTGCGCTCAATAGTTGTGGCTCGCAGGCTCTAGAGTGCAGGCTCAGTAGCTGTGGCGCACGGGCTTAGTTGCTCCATGGCATGTGGGATCTTCCCGGACCAGGGCTTGAACCTATGTCTCCTGCATTGGCCAGCAGATTCTTAACCACTGCACCACCAGGGAAGTCCCCATATTTTTAAAATAGGAAATTAGTTCAGATTAAATGGGCAAAAGGAACAGATTTTAATTCATCGCTATCTGAATTCCATCTAGTAAATTACCGCATAAGAAAGATGAAATACACTCAAAACCCTGGTAAGAAATCTTCCGCCCCTTCTACTCAGAATGAGCTCCAACTACAGATGGCTACTCCTGCTGCCTTTTCAGAGGTGTCACCAAGATGAATGCAGGAGAGGAGAGACCAATGAGAACCAACTGTCTCTAGAGCTTCCTTGAGATTGAGAATTTTCATCATATGAAAATAGTGTCAAATAAGAGAGAAATTAATGTCCTTTGGTGTATAGGGTAGTGAAAATGCATTAGTACACCCTGTGTTTGACATCCCACTCACATGTTACTGGTTTTACAAGAAATTATATAGAAACCAATTAGAACAAAAAACTTCATTAAACCTCTTAGAATAGAAGCCTGCTTTGCTAGAGCATGCACAATATCTAGGCTCCAAGGAAACATGTGTAATCAAGGTAAAATTAATCAAAACCTACATAAAAAGAACAGCAAGAGACAGTTTAAGAAGAAAATCTTTCCTCCGTGTTAGAAACTCCTAAAGTCTGATCACTGAGTACATAATTCTGCTTATTATTGTTTTCTACTATAAATACTATATTTATAATTAGGCTGGTATCACAGTAAAATTCAGACACAATTCATTTAACAATTAATCTACTGGAGCTAAAAATTCTTATCATGTCATTAATTGCCTGCTTAAAACGTTGCCTCAGTTTCAGTTTTAGATTATCACACACCTTCTTTAAGAACCCAGGGGAAATGCAACACACAGGCAAAGCTTGTTTAGGGGAGAAATAGCAGGCAGCAGTGAGTTTCACACTTTTCTCTCCCTATGGACCCCAGGCTCAGAAGAGCCTTTACTGTGACCACCAAGCTTACCAATTAAAAGAGAAAACGGTAAAGAGCATCTTCTTTCTCAGTAAAGCTCTCTCACCCACCCTCACTCCAAACTGCCTTTTAAATCTTCTTTACCTGTATGTTCTCTTTAATTTCTCAATTTAAGAAGTAATTCTTGCTATAATCTTTTTCCTCCCTCCCTCCTTTCCTCCCCCCGCCTTTTTTTTTTTAAATTTCAATTGGTAAACCCCTCTGCTGGGGGAGTAGGAGGATAGAGGAAGATTTGAACCACTCCATGAAGGTTGTTGTCCCTGACTTGTCTATAAAAGGATTTATTTTTCTAGCCTGGCCCTGGCTGATGATTCCCCCACCCACAGCTTTTTCTTCACAAATTTATTCTTTACAAAGAGCTTTGCGGTTGATTCTTAAGAAAAATTTTCAGTCTTCAAGGCCATTTTACATAAGAGCAGCAAGTCAAAACCCAGAAAGAGGAGAGATTATTCCCAAATCACCCCCAAATCAGTAGCAGAGTTGGGATTATATCAAAGCATCTGGACAAAAATTTAGAAAGAGTATTTATCAAATATGCCGATGATACAAAGCTACAAAGGAAAACCAATACATAGAATGACATAATCAGGACTCAACTAGATTGATGGGTTGTAATGAATAAAGATACATTTAATAAGGATAAAGAGTTTCATTTAGGTTAGTTTAAAAGAAAAAATCAACTAGATATGTTCAGGAGATTCACCAAAACAGTAATAGTAGCTATCTCTGAATGGTGAGATTTTACTTTACTTTGTTCTTTGCTCTTTTCTGCATTGTTTAAAAAATTTCTACAATAAGCAAGTAGCATTAAAACAAACTAACCAGCACCACAAAGCAAAACAGCACTACCAACCGAACAATTACAGGATGGAGGAGAGTTAATTTGACTGCAGGTCACCTTAAGCAGATTTGAAAGTTTTAGTGGGACCTAAGCTTGTTATGAACCAACAATGAAATTCAGCTGCTGAAAAATTAATGCAACTGGAGGCTGCAAATGAAATAGGTTCATATCCTGGGTGCTAAGAGTCTCTCTACAATCTAAGCTACTAAGATCACATCTGTATCCAGTTCTAGGTGTCATCTGATCCAATAAACATTTACTGAATGCTTATTTGGTACAAGGCACACGTTAACACCACACTTTAGGAGGTAAATTGAGAAAATAAAATATATCTAAAGGACAATCACAGTACCCCAGAGATTTAGAAACCATGTCATATGAAGAACAATTGAGGGATGTTTTGCCTACAGAAGGGCAGTAGTATAAATGTTAGCCCTCTGAAGAAGTCAACATAGAAGACAGAGTAAAGGGACTTCCCTGGTGGCTCAGTCATTAAGAATAAGCTTGCCAATGCAGGGGACATGGGTTCGATCCCTGGTCCCCGAAGATCCCACATGCCGTGGAGTAACTAAGCCCGTGAGCCACAACTACTGAGCCTGTGCTCTAGAGACCGTGAGCCACAACTACTGAGCCCACGTGCCACAACTACTGAAGCCTGCGTGCCTAGAGCCCATGCTCTGCAACAAGAGAAGCCCACGCAATGAGAAGCCTGCGCACCGCAACAAAGAGTTCGGCTCACTGCAACTAGAGAAAGCCCGCGTGCAGCAACGAAGACCCAGCACAGCCAAAAATAAATAAATAAGTAAATTTTTTAAAAAAGAGTAAATTTTTTGGTGTTGCATCTGAAGGTAGAAATATTAATAGGTTCAGGTTATAAAAAGGAAGAATCGACATGAGGAAGAGATTCTCATCATTTAAAAAACTGAATAGGGACTTCCCTGGTGGTCCAGTGGGTAAGACTCCATGCTCCCAGTGCAGGGCGCCCGGGTTAGATCCCTTGTCAGGGAACTAGATCCCACATGCATGCTGCAACTAAGAGTTCGCATGCTGCAACTAAGGGTCCACATGCTGCAACTAAAGATCCTGCATGCCACAACAAAACATGCTGCAATGAAGACCCCACGTGCCGCAACTAAGACCCAGGCAGCTAAAATAAATAAATTAATTACTTTAAAAACTGAATAGCTATAGCCTAAAGTATTAAGCACTATTTCACTAAGTCTTCAAGCAGAGGCTGGATATTACCCCAACAAATGAGATTTATGCTTTGGGAAGGAGACTGGGGTAGATGGACTCTTAAATTCTTTCAGCTTTTAAGGTTCTGTGACCCAGCACTGCTAACCTGCAAGATCAAAGTCAAATAGATAAGACAAAGGTATGCAATCTTAGCCATTCTGGTATAATCTGAGAATTTAGAATGATTAAGCTCCTATGGCCAAGAACACTTCTCTTTTTGTTCACAATAATCCAAAGAAACCTAAAGTTTCACCTGCTGAACAGATGCCTGTTTGGGTTTGCTGATAGGATAATATATTGCTACCCAATAGTAATGGCTTCTTCATCCCATCAGCAGATTAACAGTCTACAGTTCAACATGGTTAGAGTACCTGAGTTATATGAACAGAGTTCCACTCTGACTTTTGGAAAAGGTAAACGAAGAAGGAAAAATAAGGTATAAGATGAACTGCCCACAGTTTTAAAAGACTACTTTTTAAAGTATCTTAGATATGGGATGGAAAAGGGAAAGGAATTAGGGACCTAAACTATGCCTACTGATCCCATTTGTGGCTAGGCTTTATATAAGTTACAATTAGAAGCCAGCATTTTGTGAACTAAGCCATGATTAAATATCTACATTTCCTAGCAAGAATTCCTTTTGGAAAACAACAGCAACAACCTTTTCTCAGGTGAAAACAAAATGTTTGTTTTTTTTTCTTTCCTTGGAATCAATAATAATTAGGGAGCAGCCCATCCCTAAAGGACCAGGGTCAGTTGTACCGGCAAAAGCAGGCCATCTCCAGAGAGCCAGAGGATGGAGAGAGCTGTCTGGGAAAGGGCAAAAGCCCAGGAATGATAGGCTTTGGACTGCTGTAGACTCTAGCCCCTTCCCACCCTTATGACCCCATTTTATAATGAGTCAGTTGGAAACACCTTTCTTCCTGACCTGCTAAAATAGAGCAGCTATTCTAGGTCACCCTGACTGCCCCTCTGGTTCTCAACTCCTAGTATTTAGAAAGAGTTATAAAAATAAGGAAGCAGTGACAGAAAGAGAAGAATAAAGAAATGCTCCTAAAACCACAGGCTTTTAAAGAAAGAAGCCCAAATCGATCTCACACAAACACACCACACTTCCTCTCATTCATTCTCTTTCTCTCTCTCAATGTGTTTCTTCTCAGGTTTTTGATGCCTATTTACAGAAACTGGAAATAGCATATGGTAAGTCCTGCTGATTAAAAGACTAGCAGAATGAAGAATATACATCAGATGGCTCATCTCAGATACCCATAAAAAAGTTAATGCTAGGTTTAAAATCTAAGCTAATTTACCACACCATATTACCTATAAAATTATAGGTAGGAAATCCAACGAATAACCAATGGGACAGATACAAACCAAAGGTCTTTGCTATGTAAATACATATTTACGAAACAGAGATATGTTGTGAGACTATGTACCTAAAGAAAGAGGAGAGAATTTGCTCTCCTGCCACATGGGGCCCATTCACTCACACACCTGGGACCGAGGGCTAGAACATTCTGGAGCAAACTGCCAATCATACATTTCTCCTCCAGCGTTCTTAGCAATTTTATCTGCAACTGTCTGCTGAGAAGAAAGCCCTTCCCAACTTACCTCAAGACCCTGTACTCTCAATGACCTTAGTCACCAGAAAGCAGCTACTCCATTATCACTGGCTCAGTCACAAAGGCAGTCCCTCAAAGCCACCTCCAAAAGGCTCAAGTAAGTACTTGGCATAATTCATTAAGAAAGAGAAAAATATCAGTGTAATTAACAAGCAAAAAGACTGTCTAAGCATTTGCCAAAACAACATTCAAAATAAGGTCATCAGATCTTATTTGCAAAGCAGAAATAGAGACACAGACGTAGAGAACAAATGTATGGATACCAAGGGGGAAAAGGGTGGGGATGGAGGAATTGGGAGACTGGGATTGACACATATACATTATTCATACTATATATAAAATAGACAACTGATGCGAACATACTGTATAGCACAGGGAACTCGACCTAATGCACTGTGGTAACCTAAATGGGAGGGAAATCCAAAAGGGAGGGGATATCTGTATGTGCATGGCTGATTCATTCTGTTGTTCAGTGGAGGCTAACACAACACTGTAACACAACCATACTCCAATAAAAATTAATTGAAAAATAAAATAAATAAAACAGAGTTGGCATTAAAAAACAAAAACAAACAAACAAAAACAAAATAAGGTCATCAGATACATATAAGATCTCTCCCAACTAACTCACAATTAAGAGGTTCCTCAAGCTGGCTGTCACATTCCTATGGAACACTAGCCTTTACAAAGGGTGAGGCCCCACACCTAGAAGGCCTTAACTGATACTCTCAGAGCGTGCACCTGGAACCCACCGAGGAGCTCCTTCTATTTCATATTCCAGTAGCTGGATTCAGGACAGAGGGCTGGGCTCAAAGTTGAATAAGGGAAGAATTTCACATATTTCCTGAGAAAGGATGCATTAGAAACAGGACCCTAATTTTGTCTACTTTTTCATATCTGGAGCTAGGACTAGGTGATAGTGGGGGAAAAGTCTATATTTAGAGTTTAGATACATACATTTCCTTTGTGAGAGATTTTCTCACAAGTAGATATTAGACACAGCATTCTAGAACCTGCTGTATTGTTTGGTGAACTAATAGCCCACAGCTATTTCTTTTTCTATACTCAAAATGTGAGCAATCAGAGCTTACTGGCTTTTACTGCCTACATGTTGAGCTTTATAACTAAGAGTACAGGTACACAAGTAATAGGACTAATTGGTGAACAGTTGTTTTGGAGGTATATAATTTCTGAGAGGACACAGTACTTTGATACTGTGCACAAAAGAGTTCTTAGGTGCGTCATTTTATGTCGGGAGTCAGTGTTGGTTTGTGGAAGAAATTCTTGTCCTGTGCCATATCTTTTACAACTAATTTTCTCCCAAGCAAGGTAGGAGCTGCTGATCGTGGCCTGTTTTTATTGGCTCAGATAAGGGACTGTCTATGGAGTATGACTCCTAGGAGAAAATTATACAACATATGTTCTCCGACCAAATTTCTTTCTATTGTTGATTTCTAATTTCATTCTACTGTGGTCAAAGAATATACCTTGTATTATTTCTATCATTTAAAACTTATTGAGGTTTGTTTTATGGAAGAGCAAACTAAGCCTAATGCAAGCAGAAGGAAGAAAATTTTAAAAAAACAAGAGTGGAAATAATGAAATAGAAAAAAGAGAAAAATCGATGAAACCAAAAGGTGATTCTTTGAAAAGATCAACAAAATTGACAAATTTTTAGCTAGACTAACAAAGAAAAAAGAGGAAATTCAGATTACTAGAATTAGATATAAAGGAGAGAACATTACTACTGTCCTTACAGAATAAAAAAAGTAACATTATGAACAACTGTACGCCAATAAACTAGACAACTTAGACAAAATGGACAAATTCCTAGGAAGACACAAATTACCAAAACTGACTCAAGAAGAAACAGACAATCTGAACAGACCTATAAGAAACAAAGAGAATGAATTACAATCTCAAAAAAACTACCTGTGAAAAAAAGCCCAGGCCCTGGTGGCTTCACTGATTAACTGTACCAAAGATTTAAAGAAGAATTAATACTGATCTTTCACAAAGTCTTCCAAAAAAACAAAAGAGAAGGGACCACTTCCCCAACTCATTCTGTGAGGCCAGCATTACCTTGATATCAAAACCAAAGACATCACCCGATAACTGGCAGTTGAGTGAGTGGGTGCATAGGGATCGCTGGGCGGTGGGGACTCATTGCCAGACCTGATTCTCCTGGTGTGCATTTCTCCGCTCCGGGCCACAGACCACGGATCACAGACCAGGGACCCAGCAACACTTTTTTCTGAACATCCCTGGGTGAGGTAAGACTGCTGGGGAGGGGACAGATTCCTCCCTTACCAATGCACCTCCTGGCCCACGTGGGGACGGTTCCAGGCACCGGAATTAGCTTCCAAGGTTCCAAGGTTCACCGCAGGCTGGCATCGGCCAGAGCGAGCATGCTGAGAAAGGTTCACCATCATCTTCGGTTAATATCACAACCTTTGTGCATGCGTGAATAAAGTTTCCTTCCCCCCCCCAATAAAAAACCCAAAGACATCACAAGATAACTACAGAGAAATATCTCTTATGAATATGGACACAAAAATTCTTCAGCAAAATATTAGCAATCTGAGTCTAGCAACATATAAAAAGAATTATAAACCATAACTAAGTGAGATTTATCCTAGGAATGCAAGATTGGTTGGTTTAACACCTGAAACTCAATTAATGTAATATAACCATATCAACAGAATAAGCGAAAACCACATGATCGACTCAATAGATGCAGAAAAAGTAGTTGACAAAACCCAACACCCTTTCAATGTTAAAAAAAAAAAAAGGCAAGAAACCAGAAATAGAAGGGAACTTCCTTAGCCTAATAAAGAGCATCTACCAAAAAAAACAAACCACAGCTGTTTTTAATAAAGTATTAGAAAGAAAATTTTAAAACACCTATAATCTCTCTAACCAGAGATAAGAACACATTGGTTAGTTTCCTTTCATATTCTTTTTTTTTTTTTTCCATTTTCATGGCTTTCGGGATCTTAGTTCCCCGACCAGGGATTGAACCAATGCCCCCTGCAGTGGAAGCTCAGAGTCTTAACCAATGGACCACCAGAGAAATCCCCTCATATTCATTTTGAGGACATTCTCTTTTACTACAATTATAACAAGATGGCAGACTGCTCACCTGAAAATAATAAAGCCAGTTTCATGATCAAACATCTCAAAGGGCTAGAAGTGATGGAAAACATAAACTCTCCATTCAAACTATTTTCCCATCAACGATGCCAAGACGCAGACTAACAGCCTAAGTTTCAGTGTTCCCCTAATGTCAGCCTGTAATAATATCATTTTGATCTCTGGTCCCTTTTAAGTCCACATGAGGTGGGGCCAAAGGAACTGAGCAAATTTGAATATGTTAGGTACTCGCTTGTCTAGAATGAGGTTCTGTGCAGATCATCAGAACCGAGGCTGGTAAGACCCCCAGCTATGCACATTCAGGATGGCAATTTTTTAAAAAAGATAATAATAATGAACATTTACATAGCATTGACTATGTGCCAGGCACTATTCTAAGTGCTTTTCATATATTGTCATTTAATCATCTCAACAATGACACAGGTTCCATTATTATCCTCACTTTACAGATGAGGAAACTCAAGCAAAAAGTAGTTAAATAACTTATTCAAAGTAAGCAATAGAGCTCAGACTTAAACTCAGACAACCTAACTCTAGAGTCCCTGCTCTTAAACAAGCAGAAGAATGAGCAAACCTAAAAACCAAAAGGAATGAAGAGATGCAGGAAAAAACGTGGAGTCTCCATTTCTATACCTTATCAGTTAAGTTCCAAATTCAGCCTGATTCAAATTAAGAATTCAGAGTCGTGGTTATCTCAAAAAGAACAAAGTGGGTGCTGGGAAAACTGGATATCCATATGCAAAAAAATGAAGTTGGACTCTTACCGTACACCATGTAAAAAACTTCACTCAAAATGGATCAAAGACCTAAATGTAAAAGCTAAAACTAGGGCTTCTCTGGTGGCGCAGTGGTTGAGAGTCCGCCTGCCGATGCAGGGGACACGGGTTCGTGCCCCGGTCCGGGAGGATCCCGCATGCAGCGGAGCGGCTGGGCCCGTGGGCCATGGCCGCTGAGCCTGCGCGTTCGGAGCCTGTTCTCCGCAACGGGAGAGGCCACAACGGTGAGAGGCTCGCGTACCGCAAAAAAAAAAAAAAAAAAAAAAAAAGCTAAAACTATAAAACTCTTCGAGCAACATAGGGGAAAAGCTTCATGACTTGCACTGGCAACGATTTCTTGGATATGACAACAAAAACACAGACAGCAAAAGAAAAAAATAGGTAAGCTGGACTTCATCAAAATTAAAAAGTTTTATGCATCAAAGGACACTATCAATAGAATGAAAAGGCAACCCATGGAAAGGGAGAAAATATTGGCAAACCATACATCTGATAAGAGATTGATATCCAGAATACATAAAGAATTACTAAAACTCAACAACAACACAACCCAATTTAAAAATCCTCAAAGGACTTGAATAGACACTTCTCCAAGGAAGATACCAAATGGCCAATAAGCACATGAAAAGATACTCAAAACCACTAGTTATCAGGGGAATGAAAATCAAAAATCACAATGAGATATACTTCACACCCAAAGGGACGGTTATGATTGAGAAGAAACAGAAAATAACAAATGCTGGCGAGGCTATGGAGAAATTCGAACCTTTGTGTATCACTGATGGGAATGTAAAATGGTGTGGCTGCTGTGGAAAAAGGTATAATGATTCCTCAAAATATGAAAAATAGAATTACTATATGATCCAGCAATCCTACTTCTGAGTATATACCCTAAAGAAGTGAAAGCAGGTTCTCAAATATTTCTACACCCATGTTCACAGCAGCATTATTCATAGTAGTCAAAAGGTGGAGGATGCAAGTGTCCATCGATGGATAAAGAAAATGTAGTATATATATATGACGGAAGACTGAATTTGGTCTTTAAAAAAAGGAAGGAAATTCTGATACATGCCATGACATGGAAGAACCTTGTGGATGTTAGGCCAAGTAAAAAACCCAGTCACAAAAGGACAAATAGTGTATAATTCCTCTCATATGAAGTTCCTAGAGTAGACACAGAAAGTAGAATGGTGATTTCCAGGGGTTGGGAAGAGGAGGGAATGAGGAATTACTGTTTAATGAGTACAGAGTTTCAGTTGGGGAAGATAAAGAAGTTCTGGAGATGGTTGGCGGTGATGATGGTGGTTGCACAACAATGTGAATGTACTTAATGCCACAGAACTGTAGACTTTAAAAATGGTTAAAATGGTAAATTTTATGTTACATATATTTTCCCACAATTTTTTTTTAAAAAGCAAAATGGAGAAAGACCCCAAGGGAATTTCAGGTTGAGGTAAGGAGGGGTTTTATATGCTAAAGTCACAGCAGCCCCAACAAAAAAAATCTTAATATTTCATTATAAATATCTGAATCTCCTAAACCAAGACTTCTTTACTGCACTGCAGTTCACAAGCTTAGATACAACCTAATGCAAAACCTCACTTTGCAGCATAAACCAAGTTAGGGCAAAAGAGATGATTAACCACATGGGATTCAGTGTTTGGTTTTTCATTTCTAGCTGTAGTCTTAAGAGATTAGGGAACAGCAACTATTAGAATAATATGTAATGTTCCCAGGCATTGGGGAAATGATATTATAGCAGCCTCATTTTGGTGCTTTGTTTTAATCTGCATAATGCTTTTCATTCTCTGTAATGGGAGATCTGCAGGGTCTGATTAACAGAAGAAAGGTCATTACTGATAAATTCTGACCCCGGGGATAATCTGAGCCTGCCTGCCACTTTAGAGCAGACAACTGGACTAGAAGATTATGTTCGTGTACTCCTTGCTACTCAAGAGCCATCTGCCCAATGCCTCTGCTTCTATCATTAGTCACTTTAGTCCATATTTACTTTTCACTAGACGAAGTTGCATCTTTCAGCTGAAATGCTTGGCATCAAACTGCTCCCCCTCTCAACTCGTCAGTATCCATTCTGATAAGAGAGCTGTGACTAAGAGGCAAATTTTGTAGCCCAAACAGGTGCATGGGCAAAGGGATTTGGGGAGATTTTGCCTGGATGAGACCTTCTATGCCCTTCCCAACTCTAACTCTGTGGCCATCAACAGTGGCCTTGATTACTGCCTGAGGGTTTTCCGTACCCCCGACCCCGTGACAGTCAGAATTCTATACACAGCCCACTCCAAAGGGTGTTATTCTCAATGAACCCCCGTATCCAGAGGGTGCTGAGAGATTTTCTTGTTCCTGAGAGCCCCCAGCAGAGTGTACATTTAAAGCATTCCTTTTTTTTTTTTTTTTTTTTTGAGGGAGTATTTTTTAGGATGAAGGAAAATAGCTACATAAGCACATAAGCAGGAGGGAGGAGCACACCTCAGCATCGGAACAAAAAGACCAGTGGAGCAAACAGGGGGACAAGAGGCAATCTCACTGGGGAACAATTAAGAGACTTACAAAGAAATGCACTAAATTCTCATTCCAAACCCCAGGCTTGTCACTAACCCCAGCAGTACCTAAAAAGTCATTCTCAAAGACAAACTAAACTTTAGCTTAATGCATTCCAAATAAAAGGAAAAATTAATATATTAACTATAGAGTAATATCATAGATCAAACTTTATCTACCTTAAGAAAATTACAGATCAGGAGAAAAACCTATTTGCAGTCATTCAGCCACTATTTCTGTGAGCAAAAAGAGAACAGGATTGTGAACTTGGTGCTAATAAAATGCTCATTAAGTGAAAAGCAATAAGATGTTAACGTGAAGAGATTCATTAAGGGCTTCAAATTACTTACCTTGAAAGTTCTTTGGTTAGATGAAGGTCAGATTTTAGTCTAACATTTTTCTTTTTCTCTTTTGACTAATTAGGTTAATGGTCAGCAGACATCTTCCCTAAAGTACAGGACCTCACTGGGGTAGCCTGCTAAGTGGTGACAGGAAATATTTAGCATAGAAGTCTCCAAGGGAAACTAAATGTTTTCCTTCCAGCCCTGCACATAGCCCCTCAGGGTATTTTTCCTTTGGGGATCAGTAGATATGTGAAGGCAGCTGAAGTAACAATTATACCAAGTGGAATTTTAAAGGTGGAGCAATACTATTTTATTTTTCTTGTGGCAAAGCAATGGAACAACGCTCTGATACGGAGGAACAAACATAGGGCCCTGTATGTTAATGACATCAGGTGTTTCTGTAAAAATAGCAGTTTCTAAGCAGCTGCATTTTAAGAATCTCTCTGAAGGATCAAGCAGGAAGAGAGAGACAAATTGTTTAAACACAAATAACTTTGACAGTTAAAGAACTAGCATGACTAAGCCACTAAAGACAAGTAAAAAGCAAACACTGACACTTGAGCAAATGTAGGCCTCCAAGCAAGTAGAAGTACTTTTAATTTTCACTGTCACAATCTAAACTCCAAAAAAGAGAAAGGTCTGCAGGCTTTCTGCTGCTTTTCACTGTTGGTGAGATACTATTAGGGTTGCCATTGCATGCACTGCGTTCCAGAAGATCCCAAAGACATAACTTGTAGCTGTCATCAACTGGCAAACCAGTCTCCGAGGCCCTCCCAGCTGTTAGGTATCTGAAAATTTCACACGCAACCCAATCCCTTGCCGTGATTATCAAAGAATATACATACTACAGGAGAGGTGGCTAAGAGTTTGTTCACTCTGCCTTAGAAATCTTTTCCAGGGGGTTTCCCTGGTGGTCCAGTGGTTAAGATTCTGCACTTCCACTGAAGGGGTTTGATCCCTGGTTGGGGAAGTTCCGCATGCCGTGAAGTGCAGCCAAATTTAAAAGGAAGGAAGGAAGGACGGAAGGGAGGGAGGGAGTTAGGAAGGAAGGGAGAAAGAGAAAGAAAGAAGGAAGGAAGGGAGGGAGGGAGGAAAGGAAGGAAGGAAGGAAGGAAGGAAGGAAGGAAGGAAGGAAGAAAGAAAGAAAAGAAAAAAGAAAATCCTTTCCAGGTGTAGGATCAACAAAAGACAGAAAGAAATCCTTTCCAGGTGTGGGATCAATACAACCTTTACAAACAACATAAGTAAATGTTGCATACCATCACAACTTTACTACTAAGCCTTTATACACTCTGTCGTTGATAATCAATTTGGTGGCCAGAAGTTAAATATCCCATAGTATCCCTGGGAGACCCACAGGTCTAATTTTCAGAAGTTAAATATCCCATAGTATCCCTGGGAGACCCACAGGTCCAATTTTCTGACAGTCTCTTGTTTTCTAAACCACCCAAAGTTAACAGTGTCATGGATGTACAACACAAGGCTCTTAAGAAGCAAAGCTAAGGAGCATAAGGCAGCACTCATTACCATTGGCTCAGTGGAATGCTGACTTCTTAGTCATACCACTTATTTGCCCTCAGCTAAGAGAATACTAACTTGGAGAAAAGAATACTCCTTGGAACACCCTTATTCAAAGCAACACAGCCTACCTACAAAGAAAAGCAAAACATCTTTTACGGGTAACATTTTAACATTTAGAGAAGGGATAAATGAAGACATACTTAGGAAACATTCTAAGGAAGGCTCAGAATGCTAAACCAGAAAAATGGTATGGCATTTCCTCAAAATATTAAACATAAGATTACCATACAATCTATCAATTCCACTTCTGCGTATATTCGCAAAAGAAGTGAAAGCAGGAACTGAACAGATATTTGTACACCCATGTACAAATAACCAAAACCACAACAACCAAAAGGTGGAAGCAATCCACTTGGGGTTTCATCAGTGATGAATGGATAAACAAAATGTGGCATATACATAAAATGGAATATTAGGGCTTCCCTGGTGGCGCAGTGGTTAAGAATCCACCTGCCAATGCAGGAGACACGGGTTCGAGCCCTGGTCCGGGAAGATCCCACATGCCGCGAAGCAACTAAGCCCGTGCGCCACAACTACTGAGCCTGCGCTCTAGAGCCCACAAGCCACAATTACTGAGCCCATGTGCCACAACTACTGAAGCCGGCGTGCCTAGAGCCCGTGCTCCACAACAAGAGAAGCCACCACAATGAGAAGCCCACGCGCCGCAACAGAGTAGCCCCCACTCGCCGCAACTAGAGAAAGCCCATGCGCAGCAACAAAGACCCAATGCAGCCATAAATGAATGAATGAATGAATGAATAAATAAATAAACAGTAATATTACTCAGCCTAAAAAGGAAGGAAATTCTGACACATGCTACAACAGGGATGGACTGTACAGACATTACGCTAAATGAAATCACCAGTATTTTATAGTTTACTAAATACTTTAATATATGTAATTCTCACAACCACTTCCCTGTAAAACAATTGATATCATCATGACCTCCATTTTATAGATGGTGGAAAGAGGTCCAGAGATGCTAAATAACTTGCTCAAGATCACATATTAAGTGGTAGAGATAAAAATTAAAAACCCAGTTTCTCTAACTCAAATTTCCATGCCCATGCCCCTTTCAATACCTCATACTGAGTTTTCTGTTTACCTCCATAGTAGCCTTTGATGTAACACTATAGAAGGAGGCGTTACTATATAAAAGAAAGAGCCCTGGACTTGTGAATTAGAAGACCTATGATTAATTCTCAGCTTTGCCACACAACAATTGTGGGATTTCTGCAATTCAAATATCCTTAAGACTCAGTTTCCTCATTGGTAAAAAGTATATTTTTTTAAAGTTTATAATGCATGCTATAGAGTTTGACGACTGAAGAAGACAGCAGTTTAAGAAAGAGCAGCAACAAGTTTAGCACTTATTAAGTGAAAATAAATGTTAAAAAGGAAAAAAGTAAACTTTTGCAGGCTCAGCATCACCAGTATTTCCCCCTGATCTGGCTTTAGGGTGATAAGTGATATTCTAACACATCTTTCCAGTAACCTGTTGAAAAAACTGACTGGATCTTTGATACTTTTTACATATACTCCAAGTCTAATTCATTAGCAACAGTGAGGATGATATAATTACTCGCTGCAGCAAGTTCATCAAAGAAGTTTGAGGAATGAAAATGGAGGTATAGGTAGGCCTGATAGAGACCTAAAAAGAGAAGGAAGAGGTCATGGTTATCTGCTCAAAGCTCAGGCCAGTCGTTTCTGGGCTATTGAGAAAAGGGACAAAAAAAAGAAAAAAGAAAAAGGACAGGCCAATAGCTTAAATCAGCTGTTTGATGGCCCTTGGGAAGACTGACAGCAGTCAAGCCAGAAGCCACTGAAAGGAAAAGCAACAAAGTAGGAGATAAAGAAAGCATAAAGGATTGTGATCAAGGAAACAGGCCCCAGATGAAAAGGAACTGCCTGGAAAGCCTAAGTAAATACATGAATAAATAAACACAACATAAACTATACCCATATGCACTTCATACTGTAGCCCGGAATCTAGTGTTTCTTTCAAACACTCACATTTGTCATACTGCCCTTGGGTCACAAAGGGATATTTGGGAGAAAGCAGTTTGTAATTCCTGAATCCTACAGAAAATCACATTTATCATAAGGCCTTACTACAGTATCTGGCTTATTTGCTCAATGCAGTTATGTATTTAGTTGTGAGATTTATAAAACCGTGTTTACTACAAAATGTCTCGCGTCAGGTAAGGCAGATCAACCTTCAATACCTTCAATACAATCTTGTTAGCACATCTCACCCCCATGCTCCCTCATCCCAGCCCTCCCAACACACACATTTCACACTTTTTCTTTTGTTCCCAGATTTGCCAACACTAGTACATCACTGCAGGGACAGGACATTTTACCTTAAAAAAAAAAAAAAGGGCAAGGAAAAGAAAGATATAGAAATAAACACAATCCCAACTCTGTCACAAATTAGAATCTATACCAAGTTGTAAATGTGCATTACTATTACTGGAAATGTCTGGCAAGGCTTACATCTGGAGCTAAATCAAGTTTCCCCATCTGTTGGGTTTGCCTCTTCTACTCAATGTTAATTTTTCAATTGTTTGCAAGAGCAATATAATAACTGTTGAGAAAATGAAAAATAATAGGCACAAAGGGAGCAAGGCATGAAAGAAAAGTCAGCTTTAGGTTTCATAATACTGAAGGCACATTCTCTCCATTTACAAACAGCTCACTCCTGTGAGTGTGTGCTACTTCCTCAAAACCCTAAACCAACTCCATGTCTGACTCAATTTTATCCAATACAGACAGCACTCTATAATTGCCTTGCTGTTTCGTAAGAAACCTGAAATGACTTAGCCCCATGAGCTCCATTTGGCTCTGTTTACCACAAACAGAAATAGCCATGTAAAGCAAAACGTCAAAGTTCCAGATCCCCATGAGTCATTCATTCAACTCTTGGAGAATGACAGAAAAAATTGCCACAGAACAGCTTTCAGATGACCTATACACAGAAAACACTTTGGCAACAAAGATGCTGAAACGGGCTTGCAACGATCTCTTGGTAAGAAAATTCAGAGAAGAGCAAACACTGTGAGTTATTTCAATATGACAAAATGAAAGTCACATGCATTCCTGCTTTTCTTGATCAAATACGACAATTTCTTCCACTCCTACAGACATCAGGGCTTAAAATAGTGGTGCTGTTCAACACACTCCACTTAGAAAGGTACAATAAACCTCAGGATGAGCCAAGGAACTCTGAAAGAGATAAATCCTCATTCCTCACCTGATATTAACCAACGCGTGGGTCACCTTGCTAGCTGCTTCTTTCCACTGGCCTGCATTGGTAGAAAGCCTCAGGACTGTAAAAAAGGAAAGAACAAAGATGTGTTAGACCCCTGGTATAAAACACAAATATGAGGAATGAAGACACATCACAGAATATCACTATTAGAATAACCAAACGGAGCCTGGGCCAATCTTCTATTTAAGACATCTTCATCTAGGGAAAAAAGTAAGGGCTTATTCTCAACTATCTTTTCCGCAAACTTTTTCCTCTTTTTTTCACTTTCTATCAAAATATTCTACTCCTCCTCTGCCTTGGGCTCCCCTCTCTCCACTCCCTGCTAGTTTTTGCATTCATTTAAAATCTACACTGGGGTGTGATGGGTCACCTGATTGCCACATTTATCATTTCCCTAATGGCTGGGGCTGATTTAGTGGAACTGGCCAGCTGAGCAAGTGCCCCCTCCTGCTCCACATACAGTATGTCTTTCTCCTGAAGGTCTAAGCTGGGTCAAACAGGACAAATAACCTTGTAAGATAGAAGATGGTCATGTTTCAATCAAGGAGTAACCTGTTTTAGCTCCTCTGACTTAACTGTGTGACCTGCAACATGAATCAACAGGAATATTCTTCCCTTCTCTGACCAAAGTCTCTTTTCCACCCTTACTCACAGGAGAAGGAATGATGGAAATACAGATCATCATATCCTCTATCAGCTATGAGCTTCATGGTCACACTATACTGTACCTACACTATTTTGGAAAAGAGACAAACCAACACAAGTGCTCCTTGAAAGAGCAAGCATATGGTGGGCACTCCAAGCATATGTTTTTAACGAGTGAATAACTAATATGAGCTAAACATGTAGCGAGTTTACTATGTGCCAGAAATTGGACAAAGGTTATATGCAATACAGCATACATATGAGACTCAGAGGAGACAAATAATTAATTGATCAAGTTCATTCACAGAGTTGTAGGTAATGGAGCTAGAATTTAAACCTAGAGGGAATGGTTCTACAGCCTGTACTTACACAGTGAATGGTTAAGAGTGTGAACTCTGAAGCCAACTGTCGGAGTCCCAGTCTAGCCCCTGCCACTTACTAGAGAATAATACCAATACTTACATGAAAGGATAATCATGAAAATCAAGTAAGTTACATATAAAGCCTTAGATCAGTGCATGGCACATAGTAAATGTTATATAAGTATTAGCTATTATGAATTTAAATAGACTTGTCTCCCAAACAAATAAAAGAATGTACCTGAGACTTTCTCAAAGGTTGGAAGTCACAGCCTAAGAAACATTAAGAAATGTGTAATCAGTCTGCATAGGAACTTTACACCTGAGTACCATCACTACCTACTCCTGACCAGTATTCCTCTAGCAAGAAGAGTAGTAGCAGCAGCTTTACTAGAGGGAGGGCCTATAACTGTAATAGGGAAAGAAAGTTCATCTGGCTGCTCTGCATCTATTCTAGCAATACTTCATTTTTATAAATTCATGCAATTTCATGAAAGAGAAGATGGAAGCCTTAATAAAACATTATCAGAGAGCTGCTTTTCTAATTTACAAGATTTAGTGAAGGGGAACTTGGTATAGTTTCAAGTTAGAGCTCTACAGTCTGAACTCAGGTTTCACCTAGTGTTTGTGCAAATTTATTCGCGTAATGAACAAAATTGTTTCAAGCAGGTCAGATGTATTTTTTTCAACTCAATTGCAAAAACTGTTTAGATGCATCTGTTTTTCAGTAGACCCTCCACTAAATCATAAATTCTCTGATGGTGAGGACCTAACACTTACGGAATTGAGCTGAATTTTACTCTCCTTACCTCAGAGAGGTATTTAACTCTGTCCATGTATTATTTCTCTGTTAACATCCTGTCACTTCTGTTCTTAGTGAACAAGCACCCAGACCTCATCACTGCATTTCCCTTGGAAATGCCATAGGCTTTTACATTCTTTTCTAAGTTACCAAATTTAAACACAAAATTATCTCAAAATGCCCTAAATGCCTCAAGCTAAGGTTATCATTTATGTAGTAAATTATGGTACACAAAAATAGCATACCATGTGGCCATTAAAGAAAGAGAGTTAAGTAATAGCAAAAACTGGAAACTGTAATTTCCATGAAAAGAAGGAATGGTTAAATAAACTCCATCCATACTATGCAAAAAATGAGAGAGAGAGGGAGAGAGAGAAAGAGACCTAAGAAAACTACAAAAAAATAGGAAAATGTTCTGACGGTTTAAAAAAACACGAAATAGGAAAACATAATTACAACCGTGTAAAACTATGCATACAAGTAGACTAATATACAACTATGAAAACAGTGGTCATACTAGAAAGGAGAGATTGTAAAAATGTTTTTTACCTTACTTTTTCTTTTCTAATTATCTTTTTTTTTTTAATGAAAAAAACAGCTCAAAATATGGTATCATTTATGGTTCAGGGCAGCTTGTGTCAAGGTCCTTCCTACTCAGTGGATATCACTGCAATAAATTAATGCCATAGGAATACTAAATGTGTGCCTTTATCAAAAAAGTCTCAGTGAGCCTTCCTCTTCTAGCCATGATAGAATATCAAGACATAATTAACCTTCCTACCTCAAACAATAGAAAACTGAACAAAATATATGAAACAAGAGTTTTCAGACACTGGACAACAAGTATATAGAACTGTGATCCCTGAAGAAGGAAAACAAACAAGGTGAACCCTACGATTACCCCAGCTTACTATGTGAAAAAGTTTCTAGCCTACAGGGCAGGGAGGAGGAACTTAAACAGAATCCAGAAGTCGTGCCAAGCCAAAGACATAGAGATAAGCAACTGGGCAGGCCAAGGCACCTAGAATTTGTGGGGTAGAGTACTGTAGAGGAGGGAGTTTGACAGGGAACTATGGAAGTTTGTAGAGGGGTCCTCTTCCATCTTTTGCTGAGCACCGATCTTCACATAGGGAAGAGGAAACTACCCAAGCTGGCGGTGAAGAATCACTGGAAAAGAGAAGAAATTGTGGCGCCCATAGAAGGCTCCACAAATAAAATAATTTGCATTTCTACCAGCAAGAGTGGAAAAACCTACTAATACATGGGTTATCAGGTAGAGTCTGCAGATGGGTACTGCATTAGTAATGGGGCCAAATTAGTCCATAATAAAAGTTGCTCTCAACCTGCCCTAACAACCCTTAAAAGCAAACCCTAAAAGGATGAAACTGATTCCACACAACATAACTGCATCCCAGAACAAAGTCCAACATTATATAAAAAAACGTAAGAAAATCAAGCACTTACAACATTAACATTACAATGTTATAAATCCAATTTAAAAATTACCAGCATTCAAAGAAGCAGAAAAAAATATGACCCATAAGCAGGAGAAAAATCAGTCAATAGAAACAGATCTAGACATGAAGAGAGATGATGGAATTAGCAGAAAAGGACATTAGAACAGCTATTGTAAATATGCTCCATATGCTCAGGAAGATTGAGGAAAATATAAACATGATGAGGAAAGAAATGAACATATTAAAGAAAGAAGTCTAAATAGAACTTCTAGGGAAGAAAATGCTTTATGAAACAAAAAAATACACTAGGATGAAATGAATTGAGATTAATGAGATTAACAGCACATTAGAAAAAACACAGAAGAAAAGATCAGTGAATTTGAAGACTGAGGAATAGAAACTATCTAAAATGAAAGACAGGGACTTCCCTGGTGGCACAGTGGTTAAGAATACACCTGCCGGGCTTCCCTGGTGGCGCAGTGGTTGAGAGTCCGCCTGCCGATGCAGGGGACACGGGCTCGTGTCCCGGTCCAGGAAGATCCCACAAGCCGTGGAGCAGCTAGGCCCGTGAGCCATGGCCACTGGGCCTGCGCGTCCGGAGCCTGTGCTCCGCAACGGGAGAGGCCACAACAGTGAGAGGACACAGATTCAACCCCTGGTCCAGGAAGATCCCACATGCTGCAGAGCAACTAAGCCCACGAGCCACAACTACTGAGTCCGTGCGCCACAACTACTGAAGCCCACGTGCCTAGAGCCAGTGTTCTGCAACAAGAGAAGCCACCACAATGAGAAGCCCGCGCACCGCGACGAAGAGTAGACCCCGCTCACTGCAACTAGAGAAAGCCCGTGCGAAGACTCAATGAAGACCCAGTGCAGCCAAAAATAAATAGTATAAATACATAAAATAAAATGAAAGAGAGAGAAAAGACCAAAAAAAAAAAATGGAAAGAAAGGAAAAAATACCCACAGAGCTTTAGTGACCTATGGGACACTGTCAAGAGGTCTAACATATATATAATTGAAGTTCCAAAACAAGAAAAGAGGAGAGGGGACAGAAAAATATCTGAAGAAATTAACAGCCAAAACTTTTCCACATTTGATGAAAACCAGAAATCCACAGATCCAAGAAGCTCAAGAGACTCCAGGAAAAATAAAGAAAACCATGTTAAGGCACATGATAAACTACTGAAAATCAGCAATAAAGAGAAAATGTTAAAAGCATGCAGAGAAAAAAGATATATACAGAGAAATGAAGCTAAGAATGACAGTAGACTTCTCATCAGGAATTATGCAAGCCAGAAAACAACAAAATGACATTGTTTTAAGTATTGAAAGAAAAATTCTATATTCAGCAAAAATGTCTCTAAAAACTGAAGATGAGACTCCACTTCCAGTGTGGCAGAGTAAGCCTACTTCAGCCTCTCTCTCCTGCTGATTACAGTTAAAAATCCTGTATAAAATATAAAAAGTATTACCTGAGGGCTCTGAAAATTAAACAAAAGCAGACAGATTATAGAGGGGAGTCAAAACTTGGAGAAACACCCACAAAAGTGGGTTTCCAGGGTTTCTTTTTTCCTATTTTTCTTTTGCAGGTTTGCCTCAAGATCCAGACAGTCACAGAGATGCATGATAGAGGAGTTGGGTGGATGGCTAAAACTTCAATAGAAACCTCATCTTTCTGTAGACAGAAACCAGGAAAAGGGGCTTCTGCTACCCAGAGAACATAGAGGGAGTCCTGGACAGACCAGGAGAAAGCGTTCCTCTAATTCCGCATATGAAAGTTAGGCTCACGGGAGCTGACCAAGCATGGAACAAATACAAAGTAGCAAAGCAAACCCTTTAAAAACTAAACTGCTATTTGAACTACAGTCCAGTCTCCTGAGTGGTGAGTACGTGGACCAGATCCAAAGTAGCACAGAAACGGCTTTGAAAACTGAACTGATATTGGAACCACTACCTACAGAAAGTGAGAAAGAACCTGTGGTCTAACTGGATTGATTGCCTACTAATACCAAAAAAAAAAAAACCCTCCAGATTATAACTGAACCCTGAGTCTACACAACATAAGAAAAATGTCCAGGATGTAATCCAAAATTACTCAACTTATAAGGAACCAGGACATACAAAGAACCAGGATATACAATAAAACAAGAAAATGTAACAAATTCTCAAGAGAAAAGACAAACAGATGCCTGATGTGACACAGATGTTAAAATTATCAGAGTTTTAGAGCAACTATTACAAACATGCTCCACTAGAAAAAGGCAAACATTCCTGAATGAATGAATGGTAAGGTAGAACTTCTCAGGAGAGAAATTGAAACTATAAAAAGGAACCAATTAAAACATTTAGAAGTAAAACATATATTATATAAAATAAATTCTCTAGATGGACTTAATAGCAGAATGGATTGACACAGAAATCAGTAAACCTAAAGACAGAACAGTAGAAATTATTAAACATGAAGAACAGGAAAAAATGGGGGGAAAAACAGGGCCTCAGAGACCTGTGTAACAGTATCAGAAAGTCTAACATTTGTGTTATTGTAGTCCAAGAAGAAAGGGAGAGAGAAATTAAGGGCAGAAAACAATTTGCAAAAGAGAATGGCTGGGGCTTCCCTGGTGGCACAGTGGTTAAGAATCCGCCTGCCAATGCAGGGGACACGGGTTCAAGCCCTGGCCCAGGAAGATCCCACATGCCGCAGAGCAACTAAACCCATGAGCCGCAACTACTGAACCTGCACTCTAGAGACCGTGAGCCATAACTACTGAACCCGCGTGCCACAACCACTGAAGCCTGCGCGCCTAGAGCCCATGCTCCGCAACAAGAGAAGCCACGACAGTGAGAAGCCCGCGCACTGCAACGAAGAGCAGCCCCCACTTGCCGCAACTAGAGAAAGCCTGCACACAGCAACAAAGACCCAATGCAGCCAAAAATAAATAAATAAATAAATAAATATTTTTTAAAAAGAATGGCTGAAAACTCCCAAATTTGGTGACATTCAAGATCCTCAGGAAACCCCAAACAGGATAAACACAAAGAAAAACCAGGCCAAAACATATCATAATCAAACTTCTGAAAGCCAAAGATAAGGAAAAGTAATTTAAAAGAAGCAGGAGAAAAACAACATATTACAAATAAGGGAACATGATTCAAATGAACACAGATTTATTATCAGAAACCATACAGGCCAAAAAAAGGGGAATAACATCTTCAAAGTACTTAAAGGTAAGAACTATAACTCTATAGCCAGCAAAAATACCCTTCAGGAATGAAAGAAAACAAACAACAAAAAAAATCTTGTCACCAGAAGCCCAAAAAAATGCTACAGAAAATTCTTAAAGACTGTGAGAAATGATATCAGAAAGGAATTTGGATCTTCAGGAATAAAAAGAGCAACAGAAATGGAAAACATACAGGCAAATATAAAAAATATATTTTTCCCTCTGAAGTTCTTTAGAATTTGGATGATTGTCACAAGTGAAAGTTATAGCATTGTCTGGTGGAGTTTTCAATGTAGATGTAATACATATGACAACTATAATATCAAAGTAAGTGTGGGGGGCTGGTGATTAGAGAACCCTATATAGTAGCAAAGCTTGCATATTTTACTGAAGTGGTACTACACTAACTCTAAAGTTGGCTGCATTTAGTGACTTTCTTCCAAAGAACAGAGCACGGAACAGGAGGAAAAAAGCAATCCTGCAGAGGAGAAACTTTGCAAACACTTCCTTAACCAAGTGATCAAGATTAACATCACCAGTGATTAAGTCATCTTAATAACATATATACTTGATGTGATGAAAAGGCCACTCTGACACTGTGGCATTCTTTCTCCAAACGCATAACCCTAGTCCAACCATGAGTAAGTCATCAGACAAACCCAAACTGAAGAAGGTTCTCCTCAAAACTGTCAAGGCCATGAAAAATGAGCAAACACTAAGAAACTGTCAGATAAAAAGAGACTAAGCAGACATCACGAGTAAATGTAGCAATGGATGAGATCCTGGAATACAAAAGGAACATTAGAGGAATTAGCAGAATCCAAATAAAGTCTAGAGTTTAGTATATTTCTTTTTATTGTGGTAAAAAATACCAATCATAAAATTTACCACCTTAACCTATTTCTAAATGTACAGTTCAATGATGTAAAGTATATGTACACTGCTGTGAAACAGATCTCCAGAACCTTTTTGTCTTGCAGAACTGAAGCTCTGTACCTATTAAACAACTCCCTTTGCACCCTCTCCACCACCCCCAGTAACCACCATTCTGTATCCATGAATTTGACTACTTTAGATACTTCACATAGGTGGAAACCTTTTGTGACTGGCTTATTTCACTTAGCATAGTATACTCAACATTCATCCACATTGTAGCATGTAACAGGATTTCTTTCTTTCTTTCTTTTTTTTTTTTTTTTTTGCGGTACGCGGACCTATCACTGTTGTGGCCTCTCCTGTTACGGAGCACAGTCTCCGGACGCGCAGGCTCAGCAGCCATGGCCCACGGGCCCAGCCACTGCGCGGCATGTGGGATCTTCCCGGAGCAGGGCACGAACCCGTGTCCCCTGCATCGGCAGACGGACTCTCAACCACTGCGCCACCTGGGAAGCCCAGGATTTCTTTCTTTTTAAAGGCTGCATAGCAACCCATTATATATATATATATATATCACATTTTATTTATCCATTCATCTGCTGATGGACATTTCGGTTGCTCCCATCTTTTGACAATTGTGAATAGTGCTGCTATAAACACGGGTATGGAAATTTTTTTTTTAATGGGCAAAAAATCTAACAAATCCTTCACCAAAGATATATGGATGGCAAATAAGAATAGGAAAAGATGCTCAACACCATTATTCATCAGGAAAATGCAAATTAAAACCATAATGAGATATCGCTACACACCTGTAAGAAGCCAAAAAAAAAAAAAAAAAAATGCCGGCTAGGATATGGAGTGACTACAACTCTTGCATACTGTTGTAGGTTATGTAAAATAGTACATCCACTTTGGAAAACAGTTTGGCGGTTTCTTATAAAGTTCAACGTACACTTACATAATACCCAAAAATCCCATTCATAGGTATGTAATCAAGTGAAATGCAAACTTGTGTTCACATAAAACTGTGTACAAAAATGTTTACAGGGGCTTTATTTACAATCGCTAAAAACTGGAAACCTCCCAAATGTCCTTCCACTGATAAATGGATAAACCAAGCTGGCATATTCCCACAATGGAATATTATTCCATAATAAAAAGGAATGAACTACTGATACATGCATCAACATGGATAACTTCAAACAAATTACTATGTATAAGAAGCCAGGGCCTCCCTGGTGGCGCAGTGGTTAAGAATCCGCCTGCGAATGCAGTGGACACGGGTCCGAGCCCTGGTCCGGGAAGATCCCACATGCCGCGGAGCAACTAAGCCCGTGCGCCACAACTACTGAAGCCAGTGCACCACAACTACTGAAGCCTGCGCACCCTAGAGCCTGTGCTCCACAACAAGAGAAGCCACAGCAATGAGAAGCCCGCGCACTGCAACAAAGAGTAGCCCCCGCTCACCACAACTAGAGAAAGCCCGCGCAGCAACGAAGACCCAAAGCAAATAAAAGTAAAATAATTAATTAATTAATTTTTTTAAAAAAAAGAAGTCAGACTCAAAAGACTGTATGATTTCCTCTATATATTTTTTTAGAAAAGGCAAAACCATGCGGACATGGAACAGATCAGTGATTGCTAGGGACTGGGGTGGGTGGAAGAGTTGACCTCACAGGAGCACAAGAGAAGTTTTTGAGATAGTGAAACCCTTCTATATCTTGATTTTCTGTGATAATTACACTTCCATATGCATTTGTTGAAACTCAGAATTGTACATTTAGGGTGAATTTTACCATATATGTAAATTATACCCCAAAAAACTTGACTTAAAACAAATGTTTTCTTCCACCAGAAGTTTCCTCATACTTTATACAAAATGGAGAGCACTGAAACATGCCACCTCCTACTATTTGTTGTGTTTCATTTAGTGAAATTTTCACTTTCCTATTTGTACTTTCTTGGTTACCATTTTAATTCCGTTAGCAGATTTGAGCATTCCCAGATGTCCTCTCTTATCTTATTGCTGTGGCTACAAGGGTTTATCTCATTTGTGTATGTGGCACAATTTAGCAGGTAAGTCAGACGTCTATAAAATATCTCCCCCACTCCAACTCTCTTTCCTTTCCTCACTGAAAGACATCTTTATTCATCTATTAATGGGTGCTAAAGCCTCTGGGGTAGCTCTTCACCCCTGGAAGATCCTACATTCTTGAAAACAAGGACATTGGTAAAACCAGGTACATGCAAACCACACCAGGGTACTCTGAGCACCTTTTGCCAATGGGAAGTTTGCCAGAGGGTTCTCATGGAAGACTTCCTAGCTCCTAAAAAAAAGAGACATGGGTCTTGATGTGACAGTGGGAACTTAATATTCTGAGGGGAGCTGACCTGATGCTAAAGCTATTACACTGAGAATAAGAGAGCAGGGAAATAGAAAAAATTCTGTCCTCCTAGGCAATCCTTTTCCACGGTTTGCTTCTACTCTTTCTCCAGGTATTTGCTCCAAATCCCCTCCACCTTTCTCATGATACAGGAGTCGCAAGCAAAATATGAACTTTTCACGAATAGACCCAATGAAAGGGATAAAGTAATAATCGACAGTGACAGAAAGCAGGTCACTGGTTGTCCAGGGATGGGGGGTGAGGGACAGAGGTGGTAAAAGGGACATAAAGGGACACAAGGAAATTTCAGGGAGAGGATGGATATGTACATTATCTTGACTGTAATGACAGCTTCATGTACATATGCTAAAACTTATTAAAAATTGTATACTTTAAAAGAATGCAGTTTGGGACTTCCCTGGCGGTCCAGTGGTTAAGACTCTGCGCTTCCACTGCAGGGGGCGCGGGTTCCATCCCTGGTTAGGGAACTAAGATCCCGTAGGAGGCTGCGTGGCGCGGCCAAAAAATAAATAAATTTTTTTTTTAAAAACGGTGCAGTTTATTATATATCAATTACATCCCAATAAAGCTAATAAGTTGGAGGTTTTTAACAGACCACTTTATTGAGTGGCTTTCTGTTTCTGGGCACTATAAACACCTTTCAAACTTAGGTAGGTTTGAGTAGCCTCTTCACTCAAACTTACAAGGATACATGACCTCTTTCAGAAGTAAGTTATACTCATTACGGCTACAGAGTAAATTTTCAGTGAGCCAATTACCAAAAGGTTTGCAAGAAAGATTTTTATCTAATGCCCACTTCCTCTTGTGAGTTATGCTAAAAATACCTAGGTACATTGAAACTCCTTAAAACGCTGTACCTTCTCAAATCACACAATGTTCCCTTGGGATCCAAGCTCTTTTGTTTGCTGCTGTCAACTCCCACCCACTCTCACTCCGATCTCACTGGTATTCACTAAATCCACAAGCCTCCCTATTCTCTCTCTTTCACAAACATCAAGAAAGGGCTACAGGGATGTTAACCAGCTTTCTACTGAGATGAATTCTGAGTTCCTGAAGGCAAAGAAGTCCACATATACTTTCTTATTGCCTGAGAAAAGGAGACTACACAGTTCTGTGCCAAGCAAGGGCCAAGCAACTAGAGGATAATCTTATGTAGTCTTTTCCTCTCATATACCAAAAATCACAGCTGATGGGGAGAGAGGAATAAAAAGAAGACAGCTTACCCATGGAGTAGAGGTTGTCAAAGCTCTGGTGCATGCGGATAATCTCATAGTAGAGTTCATCATAACTACTGGGGGTGGGCAGGAATGTATCGCCATATGTGATAAACATATTAAATAGGTTCACAATCTAAAAAAGAAGCAAAAGCCCATAAACAGGTATCATACTATGAAGACCAGAAGAGTATCATCAGTAGTGTGCTATAGCCAGCTCTTATTGTCTTGCAAGAGTTGTTAAATTTTCAGAAATTTTGTGAGCTGATTATTAAAGTCATTATTAAAGATTAACTTATATAAACTTGCAATTCAATAAATTATATTAAAATCAAGTTATAAGTACTCAAAACTCACCACTTCCTAATTATTTTCTACTTTTTAGTATTATCAATGCTCTTGAAATTAATTTACACCTCTTGTATCTGTTTGGTGGGAATATCATATAATGGTGTGTTACCATTATCTCATGAAAGACCCCAGGTTCTCCAAAGACATAGGTGAAAGTGGGGAGCACCAGTATAGAGATTCTGATCCAAAGGGAAAATAAAGGCCTGGTTTTCCCTATGACTTAATCCCTAGAATACCAGCTCCTGTCTCAAACCAGCCCACTTCTGCCTTAGGGTACAGCTCATAAAAATAAATATATTTTTTTGCTACTCACCATAAGGGCTAAGGTAAAAATGTTGTGTTTGGCCAGAAGTACGGTCTCATTTGACATAAGGAACTTCAGCAAATTTATCAAGGCTTAAAAAAGAAAAAAAAAAAAAGAGAAGGAAAGGCATCAATAAGGTAATCAAAGCATAATCAATAAAGTTATTAAATGAAAGCAATGAAAGTGAACTAGCTCTACAGAAATCCAAAGAGGGCTAGAATGAGTACATCACAGCCACTAAGGACTTTTTAAAAGCAGGCAAAGTAGGTGTATTTGAAGAAAGCACTGACCTTCCCAAGCACATGTCTGCTCATCTGCCCACAGGTTTTTAAAAATCTACTTTTTGCCACTTTGTAAACAGCAATTGAGGTCAGAAATTTGATTATAAAATGGACATTTTAGTGTTCCAAATTTATTCCTGCATGGTGATTTCCACATCATATTTGCTCAGTTTACTGAGTGTCCCCTTCTCACCCTAGGATGCTAGCATCCCAAGTCACTAAGTTTTAGTTATGTAACTGTTTCAAACATCACTGCTAAGAAGAAAATGTTTTAATTCTAACTGGTCAACAGATGTGCCAGATATACTGTAGAACCTACTGCTTCAGCTCTGTATAAGAATGGAGCTCATGGACCAGAGGGCAGACACCAGAAGCAAGAAGAACTACAATCCTGCAGCCTGTGGAACAAAACCACATTCACAGAAAGACAGACAAGATGAAAAGGCAGAGGGCTATGTACCAGATGAAGGAACAAGATAAACCCCAGAAAAACAACTAAATGAAGTGCAGATAGGAAACCTTCCAGAAAAAGAACTAAGAATAACGATAGTGAAGATGATCCAGGACCTCGGAAAGAGAATGGAGGCAAAGACAGAGAAGATGCAAGAAATGTTAACAAAGACCTAGAAGAATCAAAGAACAAACAACTAGAAGAATTAAAGAACAAACAAACAGAGATGAACAATATGATAACTGAAATGAAAAATACACTAGAAGGAATCAATAGCAGAATAACTGAGGCAGAAGAACAGATAAGTGACCTGGAAGACAGAATGGTGGAATTCACTGCTGCAGAACAGAATAAAGAAAAAAGAATGAAAAGAAATGAAGACAGCCTAAGAGACCTCTGGGATAACATTAAATGCAACAACATTCACATTATAGGGGTCCCAGAAGGAGAAGAGAGAGAGAAAGGACCCAAGAAAATATCTGAAGAGATTATAGTCGAAAACTTCCCTAACATGGGAAAGGAAATAGCCACCCAAGTCCAGGAAGCGCAGAGAGTTCCAGGCAGGATAAACTCAAGGAGAAACACACTGAGACACATAGTAATCAAATTGACAAAAATTAAAGACTGAAAGCAACAAGGGAAAAACGACCAGTGTCATACAAGGGAACTCCCATAAGGTTAACAGCTGATTTCTCAGCAGAAATTCTACAAGCCAGAAGGGAGTGGCATGATATATTTAAAGTGATGAAAGGGAAGAACCTACAACCAAGAGTACTCTACCCGGCAAGGATCTCATTAAGATTCAATGGAGAAATCAAAAGTTTTACAGACAAGCAAAAGCTAAGAATTCAGCACCACAAAACCAGCTCTATAACAAATGCTAAAGGAACTTCTCTAAGTGGGAAACACAAGAGAAGAAAAGGACCTACAAAAACAAACCCATAACAATTAAGAAAATGGTCTTAGGAACATACGTATCGATAATTGCCTTAAACGTGAATGGATTAAATGCTCCAACCAAAACACAGAGGCTCGCTGAATGGATACAAAAACAAGACACATATATAAGCTGTCTACAAGAGACCCACTTCAGACCTAGGGACACACAGAATGAAAGTGAGAAGATGGAAAAAGATATTCCATGCAAATGGAAATCAGAAGAAAGCTGGAATAGCAATACTCATATCAGATAAAATAGACTTTAAAATAAAGAATGTTACAAGAGACAAGGAAGGATACTACATAATGATCAAGGGATCAATCCAAGAAGAAGATATAACAATTACAAATATATATGCACCCAACATAGGAGCACCTTAATACATAAGGCAACTGCTAACAGCTATAAAAGAGGAAATCGACAGTAACACAATAATAGTGGGGGACTTTAACACCTTATTTACACCAATGGACAGATCATCCAGACAGAAAATTAATAAGGAAACACAAGCTGTAAATGACACAAGAGACCAGATTGATTTAATTGATATTTATAGGACATTCCATACAAAAACAGCAGATTACACTTTCTTCTCAAGTGCACATGGAACATTCTCCAGGATGGATCACATCTTGGGTCACAAATCAAGCCTCAGTAAATTTAAGAATATTGAAATCATATCAAACATCTTTTCTGACTACAACGCTAGATTAGAAATCAATTACGGGGGAAAAAAAGCATAAAAAATACAAACACATGGAGGTTAAACAATACGTTACTAAATAACCAAGAGATCACTGAAAAAAATCAAAGAGAAAATCAAAAAATACCTAGAGACAAATGACAACAAAAACACGATGATCCAAAACCTATGGGATGCAGCAAAAGCAGTTCTAAGAGGGAAATTTATAGCAATACAATTCTACCTCAAGAAATAAGAAAAGTCTCAAATAAACAATCTAACCTTACACCTAAAGGGACTAGAGAAAGAAGAACAAACAAAACCCAAAGTTAACAGAAGGAAAGAAATCATAAAGATCAGAGCAGAAATAAATGAAATAGAAACAAAGAAAACAATAACAAAGATCAATAAAACTAAAAGCTGGTTCTTTGAGAAGATAAAAAAAATTGATAAACCATTAGCCAGACTCATCAAGAAAAAGAGGGAGAGGACTCATCAAAAAAAAGAGGGAGAGGACTCAAATCAATAAAATTAGAAATGGGGCTTCCCTGGTGGCGCAGTGGTTGAGAGTCCACCTGCTGATGCAGGGGACATGGGTTTGTGCCCTGGTCCCGGAAGATCCCACATGCTGCAGAGCAGCTGGGCCCGTGAGCCATGGCCGCTGAGCCTGCACGTCTGGAGCCTGTGCTCCGCAACAGGAGAGGCCACAACAGTGAGAGGTCCATGTATCGCAAAAAAAAAATAAAATTAAAAATAAAAAATAAATAAAATTAGAAATGAAAAAGAAGCTACAACAGACACCGCAGAAATACAAAGCATCCTAAGCGACTACTACAAGCAACTCTGTGCCAATAAAATGGACAACCTGGAAGAAATGGACAAATTTTTAGAAAGGTATAAGCTTCCAAGACTGAACCAGGAAGAAACAGAAAATATGAACAGACCAATCACAAGTAATGAAATTGAAACTGTGATTTAAAATCTTCCAATAAACAAAAGTCCAGGACCAGATGGCTTCACAGGTGAATTCTATCAAATATTTAGAGAAGCGCTAACACCCATCCTTCTCAAACTCTTCCGAAAAACTGCAGAGGAAGGAACACTCCCAAACTCATTCTATGAGGCCACCATCACCCTGATACCAAAACCAGACCAAGATACTACAAAAAAAAGAAAATTACAGACCAATATCACTGAAGAATATAGATGCAAAAATCCTCAGCAAAATACTAGCAAACAGAATCCAACAACACATTAAAAGGATCATATACCATGATCGAGTGGGATTTATCCCAGGGATGCAAGGATTCTTCAATATATGCAAATCAATGTGATACACCATATTAACAAACTGAAGAAGAAAAACCATATGATCATCTCAATAGATTCAGAAAAAGCTTTTAACAAAATTCAACACTGATTTATGATAAAAACTCTCCAGAAAGTGGGCATAGAGGGAAACTACCTCAACATAATAAAGGCCATATATGACAAACCCGTAGCAAACATCATTCTCAATGGTGAAAAACTGAAAACATTTCCTCTAAAATCAGGAACAAGACAAGGGTGCCCACTCTCACCACTATTATTCAACATAGTTTTGGAAGATCTAGCCACTGCAATCAAAGAAGAAAAAGAAATAAAAGGAATACAAATTGGAAAAGAAGAAGTAAAAGTGTCACTGTTTGCAGATGACATGATACTATACATAGAGAATCCTAAAGAGGCCACCAGAAAACTACTAGAGCTAATCAATGAATTTGGTAAAGTTGCAGGATACAAAATTAATGCACAGAAATCTCTTGCATTCCTATACACTAATGATGAAGAATCTGAAAGAGAAATTAAGGAAACACTCCCGTTTACCACTGCAATAAAAAGAATAAAATACCTAGGAATAAAAAAAAAAAAGAATGGAGCTCATGAAGGGAAAAAAAGCCCTTAACTGTACTAAATATTTAAACAAAAGCGCAGCTTGCTCTGTCCTCTCTCGACTGTGACAACGTTTACTGAAAAGGTCCCCTTTTTGCCTTGTAATCTTTAATGAGGGGAGACAGTGCTAAAACCCAAGCGATCTCAGTCATGAGACTGACTGCCAAGTCCCTAGGTTAACAGTGCAGCTTTAAAGACAGTTTTGCAAATAAACATTAAGCATAAAATAATTTATCAGTTGCCTTATACTCTCTCAACTAAAACTATAAAATAAATTCTGCTTCTCTGCCCATCATGACTACTGCCCCTGTACCTATTTCCCCTGTTTGATGGGGAACTATAAAGAAGGGGTTCAGCAGCTGCAAGTATTTGATGTTCCTTTTGTCTTCTCCCCCTCAACCCTTCCTACTTCCACAGACACACAAAAAAAGGCTTGACCTCTCCTTTTCTAAGACCATATCTGCTTCTTTGCCAGCAAAGAAGTCCATTCTCCCATGCTGTCTGAGCTTTGTGTGAAGTTTACTACTCTTAGAAAAGAGATGTAAGCTTTGATTTGAAACAGCAGGGAATGATGAGTAGAAGTAAGTCCCTCCAGACACTTGCTGCCTGCCACACAACACCCCTCACTCTCAATTCTCTAAAAGCACAGGTACAGTAAAGAAACAGCAGGCAAAAGTACAATAGCTTGTCTATATTCTGTTTCTAAAGCCTGGACCTTCCCTTCAAATACCAAAAAAAAAAAAAGAAGGCTTGCTAGGGATGAAGGAGATAGGTATCCTCATTTATGAACTCTTCACCCTGACTCAAGTTCTCTGAGGTTTCATAATGGAAAGGCAAATGATAGGCAGCTGGCCCTTTTGATGTTGTCTGTTAACAAGTGATCTATTGGACTGGACCCCAAAAAAGCTCCATGGGAGCCCATTCTGGATCACACAACCTGCTTAGCTCCTACTAGGAGCCCAGAAAATGAAGGGGACTGGCTAAAATCCACATAAAAATGACTAACCCAAGGGAATTCCCTGGTGGTCCAGTGGTTAGGACTCAGTGCTTTCACTGCCATGGCCTGGGTTCACTCTCTGGTCGGGGAACTAAGATCCTGCAAGCCGGGCAGCAAGGCAGCAGGGGGGAAAAAAAAACAAGCACTCACCCAGCCCAAACCTCTCTCCTTAATGAGTAGGGGCTGCCCAGCCCACCCCCTAACCCCAGAGCTTAGAAAAGCCCTATTAATGGATAAATCACCTGACAATAAGACTCCTTAAACTCACCAGAGACAAGAGAAAAGGATGGGTAACACACGTGGCACTCTGCAAAACATAATGGCTAGATAGAGACAAAGCTGCTTTTGCACATATCCAATCAAGGAGGGCTTTTGTCCCAGGCACACACGGCACAAAGATGCAGCCTCAGAAGTGGTTATGTGGTAATTAACGGGTAGAAAACCTGGAGAAAAGGAAGTGAGAGCAATGATTTATTGCTCCTCTGCTAGACTACAGCTAGTCTTGATCTCTGGGATTCAGAGTCAGGGATGACAACGTGATAAATATGAGGGAAGGAAGAGCAATTCTGGCACAGGCCAAGAGGTGGCCTGTGTCCCAATTGCCACAGATGTCAGCAGAGCCAAGCAGTATTGAGAAGGAGAGTCCAGCACTTCAATACTCTGAGAGTCAGTGTCAGGGGAAACATGCATTCTGCCCCTGACAATTCAGGTCAGAACCCCTACCCTCTTAAAAAAGCCAGGGTTTTCTTACCTGGAAGTTATCATTCTCTAAAGGGAATTTAATAGGCAGCTAAAATGAACAAAGCAACCTTAAAATTGGCTCCCACAAGCCTCTGACATCAGGGACCACAACTCCTCTTCAAGAAGGAATGTCCCAAATATCTCATAAAATAATGCTTTTTTCCTTCAACATCTGACTTTGCACTCATTCTATCAACTATTCAGTGTTCTATACACATCACTACACACACATTGTCTTCTATCCTCTGACTCGACGTGAAGGGAGTTCAAAGTCTGTGAGGCTTTGATATAGCTGATTTTAGACTTTTAGAGCTAGAAAGGACCTTAGAGGTCATTTAATCCAACTCCCTCATTTTTTGGATTCAAAAACAACCCCCCACCACCACGCCAACTAGTTAGTGACTAGGCAGGGACTAGATCCTGGTCTCCTGGTTAGTGTTCTTTCTACCATTCCATTAACATAAGATTAAACAAATAAAGGTGCTAGATGCAGTCAAATGTTAAAGGGAAGGAAGCTTACGTATAAATGGTGTGCTTAGACTTCCTGACTATACTGTTACCAACACTTCTCTAGACTGGTTTATATAACTTTCTCCACCTACTGGCTGCTCCAAGGTTATTTTCATGTATTTGATCCCCTCCTTTTCTTGGTCTTCAACTACTTATTAGAGTAAAGATGTTTAACACCTCATTATTACCTTTCTTCTACTCACTCTCAACACTAAAACACACCCAGTAGCTTTTCTCAGCATAAACTGCCTCAGCAGGCCCTCTACATTAGCTCTTATCTCCCTCCTTTAAATCTCACCTTTCACACACCTCTATCTCCCTTTCTGTTTCTGCTTCCTCTCTAGTATCTTTAAAAAATAATAATAAATGTCAACTAAAACTGTTCCTATTTCCCTCACTCAGGGTTGCCTCCTTCAAAATTATGTACTGAAGATGGAATATGATCAGATCTGGACTTCAAATGGAGACAAGATCTCCCTTCTTTATGCAAAATCAGAACTGAAACAAACAAACAAAAAACATGAGTATAAACAATTAATATCCAGGCTTATTCATAAGCTATTATGGTATAATGCTATGAACAGGGTTTAACTGCAGGCCAGAGAATAGCCTTGGGCCAGGGGCAGGTTCAAGGACAGCAGAGATCTGGTACTGGGTGCCAACACACAAGTAGCACAGAGCTCATGTTGGCTGACTCCTGGCTCACCACTCTCCACACACACACATTTTTAGAAAACTGCCCTTGATCCACTTGTCCACTTGGTGCCATCTGGGCACATAACCAACCAAACTGTCACAGAAGTAACAGTACATAGAGGGAAGAGTTAAGATAACTACAAAAGATAAGGGGTTGGTTGTATAAACGTAGTATTGTTAATTAGTCATATGTCTATAAGAGTTTGGAATCAAGTACAATACATGTTGTAGTCATTGTGAAGATAAGAGGGGCAGGATATGCTTTTTTTTTCTTTTTAATTTAACCCTTTGGTTTACCATGTTTCTAATTTTTAAATAATAGTTTTAAAAGGAAGCAGGGGAGAAGGGACTAACACAAGCTCTTCCTCACCAAAGACATGATCCTTAGTCTGAGAGATTTCCAAAGAAAAAGGGCCTATGTTATAGAAACCCATTACTGTGTAAACAGTTTTGCCCATTAGGTGAGCAATGGCTACTCATCCACAAAACAGAATGGCACAGGGACTTCCCTGGTGGTGCAGTGGTTAAGAATCTGCCTGCCAATGCAGGGAACACGGATTCGAGCCCTGGTCCGGGAAGATCCCACATGCCGCGGAGCAACTAAGCCCGTGCGCCACAACTACTAAGCCTGCACTCTAGAGCCCTCGAGCCACAACTACTGAACCCGTGCACCACAACTACTGAAGCCCACGTGCCTAGAGCCCGTGCTCAGCAACAAGAGAAGCCACCGCAATGAGCAGCCTATGCACCGCAACAAAGAGTAGTCCCTGTCCGCCACAACTAGAGAAAGCCCACACGCAGCAACAAAGACCCAATGCAGCCAAAAATTAATTAATTAATTAATTTAAAAAAAAAAAACCAGAATGGCACAGCTTACTGCAGAATCTTTTCAGATGACAAGCTTGGTGGTTGAGACCTTCCAGGTCTTAACAGACAATTCTCATTGGCCCCCATCCTTCATAGTCCCAGGAGTAGGCTGTCCCAAAACACCAATGCCAGATAGATATATCATATAGAGAAATGCATCACATCTTTCTGCTGAATGACAACAACTACAAGTCAATAACTGTGTCAGAAGCTCACACAAAGTACAGCGGTCCCTCGGTATCCACAGCGGGGATGGGGGGATGGGGAGCGGGGATAGGGGGATGGGGCGTGGAGATTGTTTCCAGGACCCTCCACAGATACCAAACTCCATAGATGCTCAAGTCCTTTATATAAAATGATGTAGGCTTCCCTGGTGGCGCAATGGTTGAGACTCCGCCTGCCGATGTAGGGGACACGAGTTCGTGTCCCGGTCCGGGAGGATCCCACATGCCACGGAGCAGCTGGGCCCGTGAGCCATGGCCGCTGAGTCTGCGCGTCCAGAGCCTGTGCTCCACAACAGGAGAGGCCACAACAGTGAGAGGCCCGCGTATCGCAAAAAAATAAATAAATAAATAAAATGATGTAGTATTTGCAGTGTAACCTACACACATCTTCCTGTATAATTTAAATCATCTCTATAGATTACTTATAATATCTAATATAATGTAAACGCTATGTAAATAGTTGCCAGCATGCAGCAAATTCAAGTTTTGCTTTTTGGAACTTTCTGGAATTTTCTTTTCAAATATTTTTGATCCATGGTTGGTTGAATCTGTGGATGCAGATATGGAGAGACAACTGTATCTCAAACCTTCCTCTTTTCTACTGTGCTCCACCTGACACCTTAAAAAGAGACACTTAACTACAGAAATCACCTCCCCCAAACTGTATTCTCATCTCTTTTCAAAGGGAGAAACACAAAAGTCATAAATGGCAAGGGAGGTAACATTTATTAGGTGTCTGCTAGATGCTAGGCATCATGTAAAGCACTTAAAGTACATCACTCTCACTGAATCCTATTAATTATCCAATGAAGTAGGTATTAGTGGTCCCAATTAACAGATAACCAAACTGAAATTCAGAAAGATTAAATAAGTTACCCAAAGCCACATACTAGTTGATTACATTAAGGGCAACATACCAAGAAGAAGGTCCATGAACTCCCCCTGCTGAGGTCTATGAAACTGTACTGGTTCCTCCTAAACTTCAATTAAAAAAAACTCTTGTTGGGACTTCCCTGGTGGAGCAGTGGTAAGGAATCCACCTTACAATGCAGGGGACTCGGGTTCAATCCCTGATCAGGGAACTACGATCCCACATGCCGCAGGGGCAACTAAGCCCGCACGCCACAACTACTGAGCTGGCGCACCACAACTACAGAGCCCACTCGCCCTGGAGCCCTTGCGCCACAGCTAGAGAAGGAAAAACCCGCACGCCACAACTAGAGAAAAGCCCACGCGTTGCAACGAAAAGATCCCGCATGCCTCAACGAAGATCTGACGTGCCACAACTAAGACCTGACGAAGCCATAAATAATAAGTAAATAAATAATAAATCTTTAAAAACAAACATTTGTAGGGTGTGTGGGAGCAAGCTATCTAGGGCCAATACCTATATTTACCACCCAAAACCATAACTTTAGTCAGAACTCCACTTAATCAGCCCCTCACACATCCAAGTGACCAAAAGAAAAATCATGTAAGTTCAAGTCCATCTCTCTTGTAAGCGTCTCAGGATTTCACTCCACTGACCTAAGACACTTTAACCTGCACACTCTCAAAAACAAGAGGTTGAAAGCAAGGACTCAAGTATTCGTGCATCAGTATTCATAACAGCATTATTCACAATAGCCAAAAGGTGGAAGCAATACAAGAATCCGTTGACACATGAATAGATAAACAAAATGTGGTATATACATACATTCGAATATTATTCAGCCTGAAAAAGGAAATTCTGACACATGCTACTACATGTATGAAACATGAAGACATTATGCTAAATGAAAAATGTCAGTCACAAAAGGACAAATACTGTATAATTCGATTTATATGCAGAGCCTAGAGAAATCAAATTCATAGAGACAGGAAGTAGATTGGTGGTTGCCAGGGGTGTGGAGAGGGGGGAAGGCAGACTTATTGTTTAATGGATACAGTTTCAGTTTAAGAAAATTTTAAAAATTGTGGAGGTGGAAGGTAGAGATGGTTGCACAGCAATGTGAATATACTTAATGCCAATGAACTGTACACTTAAAATGGTAAATTTTATGTATGTTTTACCAATTAACTAACAAGAGGCCAATGTTTTTCTTTCCACAGACACTAGCATGAGCCCTGCAAACACTCCATCCCAACTTTTTGTAACCTCAGTGTAACTGATGAGCTGAAATCTACATCATGGTACACAATACTGAGTATAGGGCTAAACATACAAAGGTGTTTCCTTTTTGATGGGGAAGAGAAAAGGATCCAAATATACTCAATCAACAGAGAGCCACAGATCTTGAGCAGGAATGCAAATTGAAAATGAACACTGGACAGCCTTCAGGACAATACTATGGCAGTCCTCAGAATAATAATCAGTTTATAATCAAAGCTAACAATGTACCGAAGTACAGTTGACTCTTGAACAACATGGGTTTGAACTGCATGAGTCCACTTATATTTGGATTTTTAAAAATAAATGTGTACTATGGTACTTCATGATCCGTGGTTGGTGAATCCACAGATGTGAGACCGTGGATAGGGAGGGCAGACTGTTAAAGTTATAGGTGGATTTTTGACAGGGCTGGAGGGAGTAGTGGGCGGTGTTAGCACCCCAAACCTTCAACTTGTTTAAGGGTCAACTATACTAAAAATATTCTAGGGAATCCTTAGGGATCCTGGGTTTGCCTCCTAATCTTTTCTATTTCTACTAAATGAGGATCCAGAGACCTGGCTCCAAATACTCTTAACCTGCACTGAGTGAAAAACAGAGAAGTTGTGTCAGTGAAACATTTGAAGTATTACATTACACATTCAATAAGTTTAAGTTGCAGGGAAGTGGGTGCTCCATACACACTTGTTTCTTCATTGGAAAGTCTTTTCCACCAGGCACTTTGAAATTTTAGTGTCTGGGTTTGCTTTCAGGAACTACAAATTGGCTGCAACTGCTGCCTCTTTTTTTCCCCTAATTAATTTATTTATTTATTTATGGCTGCATTGGGTCTTCCTTGTTGGGTCTTAGTTGCTGCACGCAGGCTTTCTCGACTTGCGGCGAGCAGGGTACCCCCTCTCAACCGCTACTCTTCGTTGCGGTGCGCGGGCTTCTCATTGCAGTGGCTTCTCTTGTTGCAGAGCTTGGGCTCTAGGCGCACAGGCCTCAGAAGTTGTGGCACGCAGGCTCAGCAGTTGTGGCTCACGGGCTCTAGAGCACAGGCTCAATAGTTGCGGTGCATGGGCTTAGTTCCTCTGCGGCGTGTGGGATCTTCCTGGACCTGGGCTCAAATCCGTGTCCCCTGCATTGGCAGGCAGATTCTCAACCACTGTGCCACCAGGGAAGTCCCCAGCTGTCTTTTGACTCTGTACTAGAGGCAAGTGTCAGGCTCTTACTTAGCTCTGGCGCTAGTTTCCTTCCTTGGAGAATCTTGTGCATCAAATATGGCAGCAGTGTACAGACGTTCTGACTTTTCTGTATGCAGACTCAAGTGGAATAAAGCAGAGTGTGCAGGTTCTGGGAAGCTGCACCAGGAATGAGTACCTTGATGGTTCCCTGAGTCCCAAGTGAATTCCCAGAGGCAAAAGCAGCCAATCTGTTTCTCAAATGAGAAGAGCTCAGTACCACCCATCTGAGAATCCTGCTGTCTTACACTGGGCCCTCTCACTCCACAAGGAACCTTGTTCACAGAACTGTTCCTAGCATTAATGTACCCCACACAATGAGGACTTTCCCAGACTTTTTCCTATCCTGCTTTGAATTCAAGGGGAGGAAAAGAAGGTAGCAAGTAGTAAGCAGCAAACCATGTTGCCGTGTAGGAGAGTGGAATGAATAATGGATATGGGAACTTCTCCAGAACTAAAACCTGTCCCAGACATTGAAGTAAACCAGGTGCAGAGAGGAACAAGCCAACCACAGGAAGATACAATTAAGTGGTAGCTCAGCGCCTGTCTCGGAGAAGCAGAGGGGAGGTTTAATTACAAAACCAAGTGAATGACATTTAAATAAGATTAAAAACAGGAAGGAGATACAGAGCCTCCAGCAGAGCACAAATAAATGTCTCCAAAGAATCGGGTCAGAGAGAGCTGTCTGTTTGAACAGCTTTTACATGCTATGAAGAGAAAGAGATAGAAAGCAAAGACAGGACTCAACTAGGCCCTATTTTGTGGCCTGGCATGGAGCTAGGATGAGATGCCACAGATCCCAGGTCAAAACCCGATCATTAGGGGATATGGATAATTTCACAGTGACTGACAGAAGAGAAATATTTAGCTCCTCACTTGCTTAGGAGAGAGGTAGAAGAACTCAAATGACAGGCTAGAAATAGCACTAGTGTAACAAGTCAATGCCTCCAAAACCCCAGAGGCACTATAAACTCTAGCCAATTCTAGCATCTCTGGACAAAATCACCAATTACTCAGGGACATTGCCAGCAATCAGCAGGCTCATTGTCGGTCAGCCAAGTGGCACAGGAAAGACTCAGAAACCAACACTTACCAGCAGAATAATTTAAAAATACACTAGGTGGCTTCTCAGAATACAGGCAACTGTCTGGCTGCAAACCCAAGCACCTCACTGAAACAGAGACCAATGAATCAAACAAGAAAATGAAATGGCTTTGGCTGTATGCTATGAGCCTCTCCAGGTGAACAGAGCACAAAAGTTAGTATATCCAGTGGGAGGATTCTGGGAAGGTGGCAAAGCATGAAACACCAGGAATCTCTCTTCCCACCTAGGCAATAACTGCACTGGCAGAATCTGTCTGATGTAACTATTTTAGAACTCTGACCTCTGATGAAGGTTTGCAACTTCCAGAGGAAAACTTGGATGGTAAATTTGGTTCATTTTGGTCAATTTCAACTCTTAGTACATTAGCAGCCACCTATCACCCAATCCCAGGCCTGTGGTAAGCAGCTGTGCACCTGTTTCTGAAGCAGCTTGCACACAGCTTACAGGAGATAGGGTGGGCAAAAAGGGCCCTGTCTTCCAAATACTGGGGATCTGTGCTATGATCACTGATTGCTGCTTCTAATCACAGAGGTGCAGACAAAGAGGTGGGCAGCCATTTTTGTTGCACCTCCCCTCATTGTTGCAAGCCCTTCCCCCTCCTGATAAGTGACTTCCAGATTTAAGGGGCTAGTGCCCCTTTTTCCCCACCTTCATTTTTTGCTTTTCCCCTTTCAGGAGCCAGACATTAAAAACTAGAATATTCGACACAAATGAACCTATCTAAGAAACAGAAACAGACTCACAGACCTAGAGAACAGATTTGTGGTTGCCAAGGCGGGGGCGGAGGGAGTAAGGGAGGGACAGATTGGGAGTTTGGGGTTAGCAGATGCAAACTATGATATATAGAATGGATAAACAACAAGGTCCTACTGTATAGCACAGGGAACTATATTCGATATCCTGTGATAAACCATAATGGAAAAAAATATACATATGTATAACTGAATCACTTTGCTGTACAGCAGAAACTAACACAACATTGTAAATCAACTATACCTCAATTTAAAACAAAAAGGTAAATACTAGGATAATATAAACATTAACCAAGAAGGCATTCAGAAGTAAAAAAAACTAGGACATTCAGAAACAACTGCATATTCAGGGAAAATTAGAGAGTGACTGCACATGCCCAAGAAAAGGCTCAGAAGAGACCTAAGAAAACATTAAGTTTACACCTCAGGCTGATCCTCAGCACAGAGACAGCCTACAATCGAAAACAAAACAACAGGGAATTCGCTGGTGGTCCAGTGGTTAGGACTCCGCGCTTTCACTGCCAAGGGCTTGGGTTCAATCCCTGGTCAGGAAACTAAGATCCCACAAGCCGCGCAGTGCAGCAAAAAATAATTATAATAACAAAAAAATAGCTAAATCTGCAGAAAGGGGGAGAATCTGATTTCTTGAACCTTGAGGACATTATAAGTAAAATAAGCCAGTCACAAAAAGGCAAATACTGTATGATTCCACTTACATGGAGTACTTAGAGTAGTCAAAATCATAAAGACAGAATAGTTTCAGTTTTACAAGATGAAAAGATTTATGGGGAACGATGGTGGTGATGGCTGCATTACAGTGTGAATGTATTTAATACCATTGAACATACACTTAAAAACGGTTAAGATGGTAAATTTTATGTTATGTGTATTTTAGCACAATAATAAGTCAGTACGTCAACAAACTGCACTGTCTAAAGGCTCCACACCCCTTGAGATGAACTGGAAAAAAGAACAAATCCTTTCTTTAAATGGAAGTTAGGTTCTGTCTTACCATTTTCCTTGCTGTTAAAGTGTATCTGCTAAAAGAGAAAATAAAATTCTCAACTATCTCCAATTCCCCCTTTACTTGGGGACACTGCAATCCTCAGAATTACCACCCACCCTCTTTACCATGAAAATGAGTTTTTATGTGAAAGTTCCCATATGGAACTTAGACTCAGAAATGCAAGATCCCATACACCTCATTCCTGTGCAGCTGCCTCTAACGAAGCATGCTCAGAAGCTACTGGCTTCTTCTAGGGCCCTATACCACCTGCTTATTTTTTCCAACATTGCCCAATTGAAAGGTAGTCAAAAATCACCCTTGAAGAAATCCAGTAGTCAATGAGACCATGTCTCAGTGGAGCCATCTGATGTAGAACCAAGAACTTTAATTTCTTGGTTAAACCAAGAAAGTGGTTTTAGGGAAAACCACTAACAGACTTGTCCTGCTCACTTGAGATCCAGGGAACGATACCTTATGAAACCAAATGATACTTTCCTATACAACCAGTACAGACAGAGCAACAAAAGTACAACTATTCTTTCCTCTGCCTCTTTTAGTTGACAAGATGCTAATGGGCCTATGAGAGGTGACATTTCTCTGGATAGGAAGTGCCTTCATGTGCAGAGAAAAGAACAGAGATTTCTCACTCTTTTAAGGGGCTTTTAGGTGGGAATCTTTTTCTCCCTCTAACAAGCTAAACTTGTTGGAAATTCTTATCTTTTGCTTTTGCCAAGTTTCTAAGAGAAAGATTCAAAATAGTATAAATTTTGGATTTAGCCAAATGTGATGATTTGAAGGAAAAAATGGTTTCCTGGCATTCTTTTTCAATCCTGGGGCTTTGTACACTGCTATACAGAATCTTTATAACAAAATTATGAAAAGAGAGAAATACCTTCTAATGACCCTATATTAGAACATTCTAATTTTGAGAGGAACTGATTATCCACAGAAGAAAGAAGCCTCCATGTTTTTGCACATGGAAGCTAGAGCAGTCTTAATTAGGCACACCAAGCCTAGAATACATCTTGTAACATATTCCCCCAAATCAGAGAAAATTTGGGGGAAATAGGAAGAACAATTTAAAAAGCAATTTTAAGAACAAAATAGCAATAACAGCTGCCAAAATTCCTCTTCCCATATACTCTGTTTACTGCCATGTTCTTTCCCACCTGGATACCCTCTTCAAAACTAAAAGAAACAATATTATAGAGTTATATAAGATATCACCATTGGAGGAAGCTGGGTGAAGGGTACAAGAACTCTCTGTACTATTTTTGCAACTTCCTGTGAGTCTATAATTATATCAAAATAAAAAGTTTAAAAAAGTAACTAAACTAAAAGAAGCAGACAATTAAAAACTCAAAGGATAGTCTCCCCAAATCAGGAGGGGTTGGCAATCTGTCAAAGCTATACCTATTCAAGAACTGCCAAAGAAATCTACAGCTCAGGTCAGTCTTTCTCTTGATAATTTTCAATCCTGTATAAAAACAACTACAGTATAACAAGCTCCCAATGAAAGGTTCTCAATTCCCAGTCTCAAGGTGTACCTAACCATGAAATCATAGGCTTCTGTCAGTGATGAGAGTGCCAGCTGGATCCAGAAAGTTGTGACACCCTCTGGGTTTTCTATTTTTCCCAGTAGGTATCTGAAAGGTCAGGCCATGTACAGTTTCTCTCTTTTTCACAAAGCTGTGAATGCTTTGGATGCTGTTTAGCACAGTAAAGCTGAACAGATTGTTTTGGGGGCTTTGGGGGCCCCTCTTTCTGCAGGGAGGCAAATGTTGCCTAGTGGTCTGCTTCTGAGCTTAGGAGTCAGAAACTCGAAGTTCTAATCATGACTCTGTTTAGTGTCTTGTTCCATGATCCTTAGCAAGTCACTTATCCTTCTATACATTCTCCAACAAATGGTGATAAAAATAATGACTTATCACCCAGGGATGCAGCAGAGGGAAAGGGTAAGGACTGTGAGCCATAGATAAATTGTCAAATATAAAACGCCAATATAAACCTGCCTTTAAATCAACCCATGTTTTCAGACTGTGGAAAGCTACACTATTTAAATGCAGGCTGCCTCCCCAATGCCCCTTCTGCCTGCAGTGGAAGTAAAATAAGCTGACTCCATGAAGTTCTGTTCAAGTATTTCCCTCTCTAACAACTACATGCTTCCCTCTAAACATTCTGCTCATTGCTTGGTTAATGGCTTAGAAACCATCTAAGTTTCCATTTTCACTTGGTTAAAAGCAATCCATCTATCTGTAGGTAAGGAAGAAAGAGACAAAGGAAAGAGAAATTATCACTGCTCCCTTTTACAACAACAACTCAAATAAAAAGGTGGGAAGGGGCTTCCCTGGTGGCGCAGTGGTTGAGAGTCCACCTGCCAGTGCAGGGTACATGGGTTCGTGCCCCAGTCCGGGAAGATCCCACATGCTGCAGAGCGGCTGGGCCCGTGAGCCATGGCCGCTGGGCCTGCGCGTCCGGAGCCTGTGCTCCGCAACGGGAGAGGCCACAACAGTGAGAGGCCCGCGTACCGCAAAAAAAAAAAAAAACCCACAAAAGGTGGGAAGAAGTGAGAGAGTAGCACTGATATATACACACTACCAAATGTAAGATAGATAGCTAGTGGGAAGCAGCTGCATAGCACAGGGAGATCAGCTCTGTGCTTTGTGACCACCTAGAGGGGTGAAATAGGGAGGGTGGGAGGGAGATGCAAGAGGGAGGAGATATGGGGATATATGTATACATAGAGCTGATTCACTTCGTTATACAGCAGAAACTGACATAACATTGTAAAGCAATTATACTCCAATAAAGATGTTAAAAAGAAAGAAAAAGATACATGACAACAAATATCCTAATTTTTTTTTGAGATCCAAACATAACATTGTGCTGCTTTAAGAGAATGCTGATTCATCATTAATGGAAATTCTACATACCCATGCATCCATTCATTTATTCATTCAAATGTCTTCTGAGCCCCTATTACAAGCCAAGTAGTGTGCTAGGAATAAAACAATGATTAAAACACAGGCCCTGCCCTCCAGGAATTTTTTTTAAGAGGAAAGATAGATATTTAAGCAAATCATTGTACAGACATATGCAAACCTAGCAAAACAATGTGATATGCTCAAATAGAAGCCCAAAGTTCTGCAGGAATGTATAGGAAACACACATAGTGTGTTTGTTTCCTGTGTAGGAAACAAAACATAGTGACTAACAAGGTCTTTAGCCTCCAGAAGTTGAGAGAAAATACTAAGCTAAAGTTCCCAGGAGGAATGCAGCACAGTCAGTAAATAAAGAAAAACTATTTAACCAAGTACTAAGATGTTCTGTGAAAACAGAATTGGGAGGCCATGGAACCTAAAATTAAGACAGGATTCTTAACATGGGAACATGGATGGGCTTCAGAAGAAGGTCCATGAACTCTCTGAAATTATATGCAAAATATGTATGTGCAAATGGACATTTTTCTGGATGCAAAGATCATATCTTTCATTATATTCTCCAAGGTAAAGAACTATTTCACTAGGATCTTACCCTAAAACTCAGTTATCTGACTCAACTCTCCTGTCTTATCAGAGGAGAGTTTTAAAACCTAACCTTTTACTCAAAATAGGAGATCTGGGTAGCCTAGAGGTCAGAGAAGAGCTTTTGAACTTTCCTTAACTTGGTGGAAAATAGTGACTGCTGAAAATAGGGCAATGAGAAAGGCAAGACTTCTTCCTTTCTATATTCAAGTTGAGGTTAGTCTAAATATATTTCTGCACGTACTCAGATACCATGGTGACAGGCATCATATAAATAGACAGTGGCAGCAGGGAGTAGGTCACGGATTATATCTATAAAACCAACGTATCAGGCAGGATTAAACCCCCAACTAATACAGCTGGCTCCTCCTCATCCATAAAACCAAGCCTGAGAATTCCATATGGGAATTTGGAGGGGGACCTCTGGCTACCTCCCCAATAACAAAGAGCTACTGTAGTCAAACAGTAAAAGAATAAAAATCACCACTCAAAGTGCAGTGAGACTAAACGCCCCCATTCCAAATAACAAAAGGCATCTGCACCCCAGTCCACTGCTTCCTAGACACCCTAGGTCTCCCGTGTGTCTTATCTAACAACACATGCCCTACCAGTTTTATTTATAAGTATAATTCAACTAATGTTTGCAGCACATGTATGGGCAAGCATCTGTACGCATAAGCATATTTGCCATGATGAGTTTCACACACCTCCCTCAAATCCATAAGTCTAGAAGGCAAAGAAAGAGTGAAAACACGGGCAAGCCAACATATGAGGGGCAGTACCAGCCAAGGAGTGGGTGGGTCCTCCACAGCCACATTTATATTCACTGACTGCAATATTATACATTACTATAGGCTCTGATGCATCAGATGTAGCCTAGTATTTTGCAGCTTTCCTTAACACCTGCTGCTCTGCATCTCACTGTATATACTCCATGTATGAACACAGGGAGACAGGTTCCAGGAGGGCTCACCCAGTCTACGTAGGAAAAGGAGCTAACCTCACTTGGCAAAGAACTCTAGTACAAATGCCTATGCCTTAGGAAAAAGCAGCCATCCAACTCTCATCAATGACACTCATACACACCTCTTCTCAAAGTATCAAGGGCCTTAGAATGCCAATCAGTCAGTCTTGAGGTGGCAAATAATTTTTTTTTAAGTCTTTACTGAATTTGTTACAATGTTGCTTCTGTTTTTTTTTTAATGTTTTAGGTTTTGTTTTTTTTTATGTTTTGGTTTTTTGGCTCGGAGGCATGTGGGATCTTAGCTCCCCAACCAGGGATCGAACCCGCACTCCCTTCATTGGAAGGCAAAGTCGTAACCACTGGACTGCCAGGGAAGTCCCAAGATAGCAAATAATTATACATAGAGCTGAACACGACATAAAGTACTCAAAGAAATAAAGTCAACTGACCAACGTAGGATAAAGAATGGTCTCTTGCCTCATAGTTTTCTAGCTAGGTTAGTGAATGCTAAGATCCAGAAAAGATAAATATAAAAGACACTTTTTTATCTCTTTAAAAGATAATTGCCTCTTTAAATAAAAATGACAGAAATGTATCTTGGGATTCATGACATATGTAAAAGTAAAATGTATGACAACAATAGCACAAAGGACAGAATGCAAGGTGGTGGTAGGAGAATAATGGAAAGCCCTGGGCCCCAGGGAGACAGACCAGAGTGAATGGGAGAATGCAATGGAAAAGGCAACGACAGGACAATGAGGAAGAGGACAACAGATGAAGAGGATAGGAGAAAAGCCAGAGAGATCCCAGGGGCCAGAGACAGGGTGGCTAGCATAGAAAGAAAAGAAAATAGAATTAAATAGAAAATAAAACCAGAAGAAGATCAAAGGCAGGCAGAAATAATAACTACCACCAACTCTTTAGTACAATGCATAACTTCATCCCAGTTATAGACATAAACCATTCGTACTTGCTATAAGTCCTACAATTATACCAATATCCAGAGATTTGCATCATTTTTGTTTTCTCTTTAATCCTAAATTTTTAGAACCTAATAATCATACAACTATCCATAGGCAACCAAATAGTCCTTAATATTAAAAAGCACTGTTCTGACCTAAGAAATTCTACTAACTTTAGTCATTTCAATCTCTTTTGATCTCTCTTTAGCTCTTCTGACATTCCCTCAATTTCAAACTCTCACATAATCATACTCTTCTCCTAAAATATCAAAATGCCACTATTGCCACTTACTGTTATTCTCCTACTCCCCCTTCACCACCATAGGCAGTAACTGCAAAAAACTTGCTAATCCATTAATTAAAGATCTCTACTTTACATTATGAAGGACTAAATTTAGAAAGCCAAATTGGGTTGGGAGGAAACCATGTGTCACAACAAGTGAGATGAATTCCATGGGAGGGTGTGGGGTTACTGACCCATTTCTCATAAAGCCTCTGACACTAACACACCCTTGTCTGCTCAGAATACAGAGAAGCTCTCCCAAGGGTGGGGCAACAATTTACCACTATAATCATCTGGAGAAGACTTTATTGTACCATCAGGTCACAAAAGCCACAGGACCTATCAGCAAGCAAATGCCTCAGGAAAAATGTCTCCTCTGCTTTTCTGAAACCTCCAATTTAGTTGCACAAAAGAAATGGGTGGCAAGCCAGCATTAATTGTACCCTTAGAGAAGAGCCACTTCCCTCCTACAGGGGTGGAGTGACTTTACTGAGCTACCAAATGGATACAAAGACAAAAGTAAACACTAATTTGCTGTTTTTGTCTCTGGCACAGGAGAAGTGGTAAAATTGACACTGTCTGTAAACAGTAATAATGCCAGATATAACACAAAGAACAGGATTCCCCCCATCTCTCCACCCCCTCCCCACCTCCTCTCCCTAAGACATTCCTCCTGAGATTACTCATCCTGAGGAAACACACAGAAGCCTCCCTATAGTCCATATGCTGCTACCAAATGGAACCAAGGGAGAATCCAAGTTTGTACTGACTCCCCATTGGAAGAATCAATGGAACTCAAATATTTGTTTCTACCAGCTGACAAAAATTACAGGGAGGAGAAGGAACAAGACAGAAAGTATGAAATAATGGTATGTGACATGGCCAGGTTTGGATTAGAACGAGGCTGAAATGACAAAAAGAAGAGTTGAAAATAGAAGCATCCTAAACAAACTAAAAAGTTTTTTAAAAAAATTCAGCTTGTGCCCAGGCCTAGGGGTTCATAAAAGATATAGGAAGAGGCTTCCCTGGTGGTGCAGTGGTTAGGAATCCACCTGCCAATGCAGGGGACACGGGTTTGAGCCCTGGTCTGGGAAGATCCCACATGCTTCAGAGCAACTAAGCCCGTGCGCCACAACTACTGAGCCTGCACTCTAGGGCCCATGAGCCACAACTACTGAGCCCGCATGCCACAACTACAGAAGCCCACGCGCCTAGAGCCTGTGATCTGCAACAAGAGAAGCCACTGCAATGAGAAGCCCGCTCGCCGCAACTAGAGAAAGCCCATGTGCAATGACGAAGACCCAGTGCAGCCACAAATAAATAAATAAATTTGTTAAAAAAAAAAAAAAGATATAGGAAAAGAGGATGAATTCAAAAGAGAAAGTTACCTGACCAGAGCTCCCGCCAGGTATAATGCAGGCGTACTCTACACTTCTTCTGATAGCAAAGTAGTTTATGTACTACCTGAATGCAGCGCCTGTAAGAGAAAAAGAGAAAAACTGGAATAAGCCTAAAAATATGGTGCAACTCACCACAGATACCCTTTCTTTAATGAGGCAGCTTTTGCTAAGGCCACAAAAGACACTGGATATGAATCTGTACACCTGGGAAAGAAATGAACTTCTACCTGCAGCTTTCTGGTAGATAAATCCCCCCTGCCCAAAAAGGGAACCCTCTTGCACTGTTGGTGGGAATGTAAATTGATACAGCCACTATGGAGAACAGTATGGAGGTTCCTTAAAAAACTAAAAATAGGGCTTCCCTGGTGGCACAGTGGTTGAGAGTCCGCCTGCCGATGCAGGGAACATGGATCCGTGCCCTGGTCTGGGAAGATCCCACATGCCGCGGAGAGGCTGGGCCCATGAGCCATGGCCACTGAGCCTGCGCATCCGGAGCCTGTGCTCCGCAACGGGAGAGGCCACAACAGCGAGAGGCCCGCGTACGGCAAAAAAAAAAAAACAACTAAAAATAGAACTACCATATGACATAGCAATCCCACTACTGGGCATATACCCTGAGAAAACCATAATTCAAAAAAGAGTCATGCACCACAATGTTCACTGCAGCTCTATTTACAATAGCCAGGACATGGAGGCAACCTAAGTGTCCATCAACAGATGAATGGATAAAGAAGATGTGGCATATATATACAATGGAATATTACTCAGCCAGAAAAAGAAACGAAATTGAGTTATTTGTAGTGAGGTGGATGGACCCTAGAGTTTGTCATACAGAGTGAAGTAAGTCAGAAAGAGAAAAACAAATACCGTATGCTAACACATATATATGGAATCTAAAAAAAAAAAACAAACTGGTTCTGATGAACCTAGGGGCAGGACAGGAATAAAGACACAGACGTAGAGAATGGATGTGAGGACCTGGGAAGGGGGAAGGGTAAGCTGGGACGAAGTGAGAGAGTGGCACGGACATATACACACTACCAAATGTAAAACAGATAGCTAGTGGGAAGCAGCCGCATAGCACAAGGAGATCAGCTCGGTGCTTTGTGACCACCTAGAGGGGTGGGATAGGGAGGATGGGAGGGAGACATAAGAGGGAAGACATATGGAGATATATGTATATGTATAGCTGATTCACTTTGTTATAAAGCAGAAACCATACATCATTGTAAAGCAATTATACTCCAATAAAGGTGTTAAAAAAAAAATCCCCCCTCCCCATCCCACACACACTGCTTGTGCTAATTCCCCCTATCACTAGGAAAAGGGAGCTATAACCACATATAGGTCAATATTCAATTAGGCACTACTGATACCATTCCCTTGAGTGTCTTTCCTGAGAGGAAGGAGGCACCACTAGACCAAAATTAGACTACTCCATTCGAAATTGCAGACATAGGATGCAAAAACATAAAATTAAAGACCTTAAGTCTTTAGATCTATTTAAATTTGTTTTTAATATAAATTAAATTTTAAATAAAATGTAAATTTTATTTACATTAAAAGTTAAATTAAAAATTCAGTTCTGGGGACTTCCCTGGTGGTCCAGTGGTCAAGACTCCACGCTTCCAATGCAGGTGGCCTGGGTTCAATCCCTGGTCAGGGAACTAGATCCCACATGCTGCAACTAAAAGATCCCACATGCCGCAATTAAAGATCCCGCATGCTGCAACGAAGATCCCACATGTGGCAACTAAGACCCAGCACAGCCAAATAAATAAATAATTTAAAAAATATATTTAAATATATATATATATATATATATATATATATATATATAAAATATATATATACTGGCTGAATGACTCTAAGCTGACTGCTTAGGGTGTTTCTTTTATGCATGTAGTGGTTTCCTATTTCAACACAAGACAGTTCCATTTTAACCTGAAATCTTCTTGTGGGGTCCACTGAAGTCTCTACCCACAGAGAATCCCTGATTAGAAGGAGTCCAAGTTTTCCATGTAAGAGTAACTTAAAGGAGAGTTTACTCTCCCCAGAGACTATTTCCCCTAACTCCCAAATCCTGGGCCAGCAGTGGGAGTGGCGGCAAGAATCACAGAGTAGACATCCAGAAGAAGAAATTCATTTGTTGGGTTTTCCTACCTCTTACTGCTCCAGGCAAGACTTTTCTCTCTTTTTTTTTCGTATAAGCACCTCCCCCCATTATTACTTTACCTACAGCATTCATACACAGATATGAGACTATTTCGTTTCTGACACAGATTCTGACTTGAGTATTAAGTGTTTCCATGCTCCATATTTCTTCATATTTCACCAGGAAGATTATACACTTATCTGAAATGGTAGAAATTCATTTTGCTTTCAATTTCTCATTGCGCTGTATGTTGCTGAAAAGCAGTACAAAATGAGAAGTGAGAGCAGCAAGCTGGCCTGATGCCCAGCTCGGAGCAGATAAGTTCACCTAAAAAGGACTTGATGCTCCAAATGTCAAAAACTGGAAAGAAGACTGGAAGTTGGGGGAGGGAGATATGGAAATATGCCCATGGGTAGTAATGAAGAAAGTGAATTCAGCCTGAGGGTAGGAACTTCTGCCCAGGCTCTGTCAGCTTGTTATCTTCTCCATCTTCCCTAACCTCAGGACATTCAATTAGGAAGCAGGTGGAAAAAGAACTGAGAAAGCAAGGCAAAACAAAAAAAGGCAGGAACTACTGGGGAGAGGGAGTTAAAATATTTAGTGTAGATCAGGTTCACTGGCTGAGATGTGAGGGTTTGGGTGGACAGTGACATACCGTAACTCTAAGTACTGAATACACAGTCTTATCATGCCATCCTCATCTTCAACTGTTACACCCATCATCCACTTAAATCAGGTAACATTTTTTCTACTCTCTTATCCTTCCTCCATGTACCCTACACTCTAATCCTCCTGAATTACTTTCTATTCTCCAAACATGCCACACTTTCAAGTCTCCAAGCTTTTGAACATGCTGGTCCCCTGCTTGGGATGTCCCTCCCCCACTCCTCTGCATAGAAAACTCCTACTGTTTCTTCATGACTCAGGTCAAACACAGCCCCCTTTAATGCCCCAGTGAGCATTAGTCACCCTGTACAAATCTTTCCTTTGTCATTTATCATAGTAGTAGTTAAGAAAGAGTACAGCCTCTGGGGTCAGACAGACTTGAGTTTGAATCTTGGTGATGCAACTCAACTAGGTAGGTAACTGTGGTAGCCGGCCTGCAAGATGGCCCCCAATGGTCCCCACCTCCTGGCATTCACAACCTTATGGAGTCTCCTCCCACATTGTATTAGGCTTGGTCTGTATGACCAACAGAAATGGCATGTCATTTGAGATTAAGTTATAAAAGGCATTATAGCTTCCATCCTGGGCTCTCACTCTTCTCTTTCTCTCTTGGATTACTTGCTTTGAAGAAAGCCAGCTGCCATGTCAAGCAACCCTATGGAGAGGCCCACATGGCAAGGAACTGAGATTTACCAACAACCATGTAAGTGAGCTTGGAAGCAATTCTCCAGCCCCAGTACAGCCCAGTAGAGCCCCAGTAAAGCTAACACACTAACTGCAGCCTCTGCCAAACCCTATGCCCAAACTACCCAGCTAAGCTGCTAGGATTTCTGAGCCACAAAAACTATGAGGTAGTAAATGTTTGTTTTAAACCCCTATGTTTTGAAGTAGTTTGTTACATAGCAATAGATAATACACCTGAGAAGGGGTGGGAACAGCTTAGGATTTACTGTAAGAAACTTTGGGTTCAAGTCCAGGCAATGGTGCTTACTAACAGAACAACCCAACCTCCAGAGCCTCAGTTTCCTTGCCTGGAAAATGAGAAAACTAAGACTATAATAATATACTACAACATAAAGAGCATATCCTAGAACTAGAACATTAGATAAACAAGCTAAAAATATAATCTGTAGCAAAACAAATCTGATCCCTGAGGTACTGATGTTCAGCGATCCTATCTAAAACAAGCAGAAAACTCATCTGGTAAGTGTTATAAAAAAAAAAAAGCAGCTTTTCATGGTCTTTGAGTTGAAATAAAGGATCAGACTAACTTTTTTTTTTTTTCAGACTAACTTTTAAACACCCAAAAGATATGGAAAAATGCAAACCACAACCTACTTACCTAAAAGTAAAATTTGTATCATTATTTCATATCTAGGAAACCAAAAATATGTAGCCTACAAACAGTCTAAAAAGCTGGAGATCTACTCTAGTCAGAGTAAAATCTTTCATATCTCCCTAGATCCCAGGCCTAGCATTGGAATGAGGTACACTAAGCTTGCTGTGCACCAAACTTCCTCTTACTCAAAAAAGTGGAGGTACTAATTCTGTTGTCAGATTGAATTCAGATGCATTTTAAGGAATAAAGATAATACATATATTTGAGATCACACTAACATGGCACAGCTGTTAGGCACTGATGATAAGAAGAATGCTGAAATACCAAAGAAGAGAGAAAGCCTAAAGGCTTAAACTTTATTAAAATATGAAGATTTTCAGTCATCTCTAGTTATACTGGTTGTAAAGAATTGTGACAGACAATCAGATCTCCTCAGGAGGCAGGAATCTCCCAGCCTGGCCACTATATACATAATCTGCCTAGCTAGCAGAGTTCTGACTATGTGGCTAGTACAATGTAGGCTAAGAATGAACCAAAAGATCTATCCCTCTGGCCTTTCCATATCTTTTAAATACTGCTGACTCCTTTGATGCCAAAGCCCAGGGATGACTAAGTGGTCTGCTAGTATTCCATATCCTTGGATACAGGAGTCAGCTATGATCACTGCTTCAACGCATCAGCCCTGTTCTTCATGCAGTGTGCCTAAAAGTGATAATGAAGATACATAGTTTGTACTTTTCCCCCCTTCTGGAAAAATGTATAAAACAGGCCATAAAACACTCCCTGACACTTCTCCGCACATAAATGTGCTTTTCCTGAAGTGTACATAAAAATTTTGTGACTATTAAACTTCCCATCACTCCATTCTATAAAACAGATTTGCACACATTAAATGAACCACGGTACTTACACATAGAGATCCATAGGAAACTCCTTCATCATGTGTGTTACAATAAACTCTACCATCAGGTCTGAATGGGAAAAAGAGAAAAATTAGATCAATCAGAATGAAATTCATTGCTTGCCTTTGGGCTGGGAAAAAAACCTTCTCAGTGCACTTTATTTTATATAAGGCACTTTTTGCAACACTTTCACCACCTGCCACTTGTAAGGTAAAAAGAAAATTAGTTCTCTCCTACTTCCAGAAGGATACTTTGACCTGCCAATAAACTCAGATACAAGGGAGATTTCATTGTACAGATATTTCATACCATGACACTAATGCAAAATGCCAGAAGGAAATCATATTCTGAGAACCAAGTGATGAGGCAAGCAGAGAAAAAAACTATGGATCACATCCGTGTAACCAGACTCAAACTCTAAAGCTATGTCAGTCTATCTCGTCTTCCTATCACACTCAGTTTGACCGGTATTGACTGAAATGGTCTGAGGAGCTTTGGGTCAATAGAGGCTTAATATTATATAGCCTTAATTATTGTTTCTAAAATCAAGTAGATTTAGGAGGTAGGGCTGAATACCCAGGTGAAATGGAATTAAGAGTTCAGATCATTTACCTGAGGAAAATGTAGAATTCTGGGCAGATTAAATTACCTACAATACAGCCCCTTAGCTGTCAGCTCTGTCAGCCTCCTCTCAGCTTAATTTACTCAGAGGAAGTTTTATATGTCTGAACCTTGAACTTTAAGCCTCCTGGCCAGCTGACACACAATTTGGACCAAGAAAGGGAGGGAAGAATTTGAAATCTTGATCAAGTGTAAGACAGTTTACAAATTTAAATCATGTATCAAGGTTAGACTTAGACATTTGTCTCCCTACAAAGATCTTTTTCTTTGAACAAGAGCACCCTTTAATTGAGCATTATACTCCTTGGGATTGCTTTACCAAACTCAACAAGAAACATGGTTTCTTAGGCCAGGGAAGAAACATAACCAGTAACTTCTTCTCTGAGGAGGAAGCGCACATCAACCAGGATCTATCCCTCATCTTAATCATGAAAACCTATCGCTGGCCCAGAAACATGCCAATTTTGATGATACTCACCCAGTACTGCACATACCAAAGGACGGCAGGGAAGGTTCTTGTCTGCTGCCTTCTTCCTGTGTCTCATAGGCTTCACATAAAAAAGAAATGAAACTAGTAGACATCTGAACTAACATCCAATGGCTTACCATCACGTTTTTCATGCAAATAAAATCACTACTGGAGGCTTCCCTGGTGGTGCAGTGGTTAAGAATCTGCCTGCCAATGCAGGGGACACGGGTTCAAGCCCTGGTCTGGGAAGATCCCACATGCCGCGGAGCTACTAAGCCTGTGCACCACAACTACTAAGCCTGCGCTCTAGAGCCCGTGAGCCACAACTACTGAGCCTGTGTGCCACAACTACTGAAGCCCGCGTGCCTAGAGCCCGTGCTCCGCAACAAGAGAGGGCACCACAGTGAGAAGCCCGCACACCGCAACAAAGAGTAGCCCCCGCTCACCGCAACTAGAGAAAGCCCGTGCGCAGCAACGAAGACCCAGCACAGCCAATAAATAAATAAAAAGAAATTTATTTTTCAAAAAAGAAAATGTGACTGTGTAAAGGCAGCAACAGTAGCAGTTTAAAAAAAATAGTTTTTTTTTAAGAAAGTTTTAATATAAACCTCAATGTGATATTTCTGAACATACCTCCAAGTTTTAGGAAATTCCCTGATCCTTCATACTCTTATTTCCCCCACCTCTCAGATGAATAAATCAAAGCAGGATCTAGCATCAACCAATCAAAGATCGTACTACATTTTGAAAGCAAAAGGCTTAGGCCCATCTCCTTGTTGAAATCTACATTACTGATACATTCTATCTCGTATATACTTGTATAAAAGTATATCTCTAGTCAAGATATACTTTTGAGGGGTTTTTTTGTTTGTTTTTAAATTTATTTATTTTACTTATTTACTTTTGGCTGCGTTGGGTCTTCGCTGCTGTGTGCGGGCTTCCTCTACTTGCTGCAAGCAGGGGCTACCCTTCGTTGAGGTGCGCGTGCTTCTCATTGGGGTGGCTTCTCTTGTTGTGGAGCATGGGCTCTAGGCACGCAGGCTTCATTAGTTGTGGCACACGAGCTCAGCAGTTGTGACGCACAGGCTTAGTTGCTCCGTGGTATGTGGGATCTTCCCGGACCAGGGATCAAACCCATGTCTCGTGCATTGGCAGGCGGATTCTTAACCACTGTGCCACCAGGGAAGTCCCTTTTTGTTTTTTGTTTGTTTGTTTGTTTGTTTTTGGCCACGTTGGGTGGCATGTGGGATCTTAGTTCCCCGACCAGGGATCAAACCCATGCCCCCTGCAGAGGAACTGCAGAGTCTTAACCACTGGACTGCCAGGGAAGTCCCCTGATACATTCTAATATTACTGCCATGGGTATATGATCATGGATCTTTCCACCCTCTCTTGAGCAGGTAACACCTCCATGACACACACAAAAAATCCCAACAACCAGTATGGGTCTTCTGAACAGCAGTTAAGCAAGAGCCCTTTAGCATAAATTTCCAGCCACACTTGTTCTAGTAGGATCAATTTTGTGTTGGCAGAAAAATTCCTCTAAGAAAAAACAAGAAGCAAAAGTCACACTTACCATTCTATGTAAGTTTACTCGAAAATTCATGTTGTCATCATGCAAAAATGCATTGGCATACTGATCCTAATAAAAATAAAAACAGATTAAAAGTAAGGAATGAGTGCTATACTTAAGACACTCAGTTTATAATCTGTCTATAATCTATCATCTTAAAGCCCAAGGATTTGTAGGACTTAAAGAACTCCTTTCAAGGACCAGTTAGAGAGTAATGGGATGAGCCTAGAGCCTTTACGTCAAGCCCCACTTAAGCCATGAGATTTCACTTGGGTGTAATTTCCCAGTGTGTCTCTAACTGGCCAAAAGTCTCTAAGCAAATTACGAACAATAAAAATTAAGGCACAGGCACTTGAGGCAAATGCTGAGAGGCATGTGTTTTCCTATTCTCTCTTCCTTCCCATCTGCCCAAGGAGCCTGCTCTGTTTGTGACAGCTTGAAGGTTTTCATAGGGATTGCAGGATACATGTGCAGGCCCCACATGAGGATCTACGATTAAGAAGAAAGGTCTGCACTCCGCCGGGAACGGGCTTGGCATAGCAAGAGAAAGCTGCTTACATGGCAGCTTTGGCAGTAGGTAAGACCCCGTCTCTCCCTGGCTTTGCTGAAGACTGATATAAAATCAAAAACCTCTCACCATGAATCAGTAATAAACATCCCTTGGCCCTTTCCCAACATCTCTTCTGAAGATCTGATGTGCCTACAGACTCCAATTCCTAGGAACTGTTACCATTTGTGAAAAACAACTCCTTTGAAGATTTTCTTAGAAAGATTTTTGAAAAGCAATTACACCAGTTCCACTGCTAATAAGCAGCTCTTCTATAACCAGCTACCCCTAACCTGGTGAAAAGCAGGTCATCTTTTCACCAAGAACATAAAAATGGAAAGACTGAGAGAGATCTCTGTTCCACATGGACCACGCCTTAATTGTTTTTCTTAGGAGAGAAAAGATCAGAGTAAGGAGTAAGTGAAGGAAGAGTCTGAAACTACAAATTTAGCTCTAAATTGACTCAATTTCTGCCATACCTGTGTTGCCACCAAGATCTAGGGTGAGTTCAGGCCTAATTAATGCAACCAAAAGTGTCTCCTTACAAAGCCCAAGCATCTCTTCTTTTTTCCCCTCGGGTTCTTGTTCTTCATCAAACTGCAATCAGCCCACTTGACTCAGTTTCCAATGCCCCTCTTCGGCTTTTGTCTCCACCTGTCCCCACAGAAACCTGAGCTCCTTTTTTCATTTTGCTAAATGCAAAAGACCCAACATGAACAGTTTCAAAAGGGCAGGACTGTTTTCTCTGAAGAGGTATAACTCTCTTCAGAGTTTCAAACTCTGAAGAACTAGAATCTTAAAAAAATAAAATAAAAAAAGAACTAGAATATTCCAGTTATAGCAGTTATCACATCACAATTCATTATTAGGTCATGCAGTAAATACTGAGCCTACTATGTGCCAGACGCTAAGAATACACTGGTGAAGAAGACAAAGTACCGCCTATTGCTTACATTCTAGTGGTGCTTACATTCTAGTGGAGGAGATAATACAAAGTGGGAAGATTTTCTCTCCTAAACTTCGGGATTCTAAAAGTCAGGGGAGAGGAACTTGGAAGAAGCGCAGAAAGAGACAGCACTTTGTTAAGAGATTAGCTAATACCAGAAGGCTGGTGAGACCTACCTCTGCAATACACGTAAGGATAATCAGACAGAGTTTGCCACTGTGAAGCCGGTGCTCATCTGAAAAGAAAAAATAAACCCTTCTCTCTAAATCATCCAGACCATGTTTCTATAGAGAATAAAGATGTGTATCATCAAAAAGAACATTCACACTTTCTCTCCCCACAAAATTCATGAATGAAAATCAAGGTTCTACTAGAGTAATCCTTGCTTTTCTTCTAGGCAAAAGAATTCCCCCGTAAGATTTTTTTCCTAAGTATCCTGGTAGTCTGATGGATAGCTAACCATCTTCCTGAGAACCATCCAATTATTGTAATGGTCACTAATACCATGGCCCAAGTCAGGGCTATGCCCTTTGTTTCCATATCAGCCCTTTGCCTCTGAATAATCAAACCTATTCCCTTTCCCACCCCTCCTCATCCACTAGCTAAAAGCACCACCACCTTTACCCATCTACCACAAAATCTAGAAAAGTTTTATAACTGTTCATAGCAAACTGGCTATGAATCAGAAAGAAATTAACTGGAGACTAGGGTCAAGCTCATGCTTCTCCTTGCACTGTGAACACTACTTATGACCATAAGCTGATCATTTTTCTTCCTGCCAAAGCTATTCACTCTAAAATATTTATTTAGTACCTACTATGTGGCAGGCACTGTGCTAGGCAATAGAGACATAGCACTGAACTAAACAAAGGTCTGTGGTCTCCCAGAACTCACATTCTTGTTATTAAAAAAGAAGGCAGGGCTTCCCTGGTGGCACAGTGGTTGAGAGTCCGCCTGCCGATGCAGGGGACACGGGTTCGTGCCCCGGTCCAGGAGGATCCCACATGCCGCGGAGCGGCTGGGCTCGTGAGCCACGGCCCCTGAGCCTGAGCGTCCAGAGCCTGTGCTCCACAACGGGAGAGGCCACAACAGTGAGAGGCCCGCGTACAGCAAAAAAAAAAAAAAAAAGAAGGCAACCTCAGTAACAGGGCTCTAAGCCCAAACAAATGACCCAGAAAGAGCTACTCCATCACTGCCAATTACCAGAACCATCAAAACTTCTTTACTTTCCAGGATCTTTGTGGGTGAAGGGGTGAAATGGAGGTAAAAAGAGGGTCATTGGGACTCCCTGGTGGTCCAGTGGTTAAGAATCCACCTTCCAATGCAGAGGACTGGGGTTTGATCCCTGGTCAGGGAACTAAGATCCCACATGCCGCAGGGCAACTAAGCCCATGAGTGACAACTACTAAGCCCGCACTCCACAACTAGAGAGCCCATGCACCACAACTAGAGAGAAGCCCGCGTGCCGACACAAATATCTCACGTGCCACAACTAAGACCTGACAAAGCCAGATAAAGAAATAAATATTTTTTAAAAAGAAAAAAAGGTCATACCAGCATATCCAAACCAGAAAAATGGCTTATGATGTTTCAAATTAGCTTTGACGGGACCCAGACTAAAGTCCATTCTGGAGAGATCTATTAACGGATTACAGTGCTGTAGAAGTTAGCTAACAGTACACACCCTGACATTAACCTGTTACTTCCTCAAAGATGGAATCTATCAACTAAAACCTGACAATCAGAAGGCATAATGAGGGTGTGGTCAAAGAAATACATTTGCTTCTCCTCAGTGATAGGCAGTGCAAAAGAGTAATGATGATGCTCCTACCTGACATTCCCAGTAGCTTACAGCAGAGCCCCTAGGCCAGAAGAGAAATGCCTTTGCCTGCAAAATTAGATTCATAAGACTCTTCTACCTATTCCTGGCCAGAGTTTCTCTGGCACTATCCTCCCCCTCCCCTTAAGCTGATAAGCAACTCTTGTAGAAAAGCCTGCAGCTATCTCTCCACTTAAAAGAAATTGTTACTGAAAACAAAAATAAGGCATATTTCATTATAAACATTTTTTTAATTCAGAAAAGCACAAAAAAAGAACAATAAAAACCAAGTTTAATCACAGCACCGGGAATTCCCTGGTGGCACAGTGGTTAAGAATCCACCTGCCAATGCAGGGGACATGGGTTCGAGCCCTGGTCCGGGAAGATCCCACATGCCACGGAGCAACTAAGCCCATGCACCACAACTACTGAGCCTGCACTGTAGGGCCCGTGAGCCACAACTACTGAAGCCTGCACACCTAGAGCCCGTGCTCCGCAACAAGAGAAGCCACCACAATGAGAAGCCCGTGCACACCGCAATGAAAAGCAGCCCCTGCTTGCCACAACTAGAGAAAAGCCCATGTGTAGCAATGAAGACCCAACACAGTCAAAAATAAATAAATAAATTTATTAAAAAAAAAACAAAACTCTGCAACAGACTTCAATATCAGGGTTGAAACTGTTGGATAAATAAACTATTTATTAAAAATGAAAAAATAAAATAAATAAAATAAAATGCTAGTGTAGTTTAAAAGCTATTGGTTATGGGCTTCCCTGGTGGCACAGTGGTTAAGAATCTGCCTTCCACTGCAGGGGACACGGGTTCAAGCCCTGGTCGGGGAAGATCCCACATGCCTCGGAACAATTAAGCCCATGTGCCACAACTACTGAGCCTGAACTCTAGAGCCTGTGAGCCACAACTACTGAGCCCATATGCCACAACTACTGAAGCCTGTGTGCCTAGAGCCCATGCTCCACAACAAGACAAGCCACTGCAATGAGAAGCCCACGCACCGCAACATAGAGTAGCCCTGCTCGCTGCAACTAGAGAAAGCCGGCGCACAGCAACGAAGACCCAACACAGCCAAAAATAAAAAATAAATAAATAAATATATTTATTTATTTAAAAGAAAAAAAGACAACTATCGGTTATGGAAAACATTCTGGGGACAATTGGGAAAAAACTAAATATGGACTATTACATGATATTAGAGAATTACTGTTGGGAATTCCCTGGTGGGCCAGTGGTTAGGACTTGGTGTTTTCACTGCGGTGGCCCAGGTTCAATACTTGGTCGGGGAACTAAGATCCCGCAAGACGTGTGGCACGGCCAAAAAAAGAACTATTGTTGATTTTCTTAGCCTTAATGATGGATATCTAGGAAAATGTCTTTAATTTTGAGATACATGCCAAAGTACTTCTGGTGTGAAGGTAGAATGACGTCTGCAACTTACTTTAAAATTATTCAGCCAAAATAAGAATAACACAGAAATTTAGAGATAAACCAAATATGGCAAAATGTTAATGGGTATATGACTGATCACTGTGTGACCCTTTCAGCTTCTCTGTTTACTGGAGTTTTTTCATTTAAAAAATTGGAGGAAAAATGCTACCTCAGTGTCACCATGAAATAAAAGGCTCATTTCCAGAGAAACTTAAAACGGGGATATATTCCACTTATATGAGGTAGTCAAATCCAAAGAGACAGAAAGCAGAATGGTGGTTGCCAGGGCTTGGGAAAAGGGGAGAATGTGAAGAATAGGGAATAAGTTTTTAATGGGTACAGTTTTAGTTTCACAAGATGAAGAGTTCTAAAGATGGATGGTAGTAATGGTTGCATAACAATGGGATCGTACTTAGTGCCACTTAAAAATAGTTAAAATGGTAAATTTTACTACAATAAAAAATATAATAGAGATAAATAAATAAAAATTATAAACATATAAATCTGGTATAAAGAAAAAACTAGGTTTAAAAAAAAAACCCTGAGATGTATATACTGGACAGAATTTGCTGGGCTTCCTCCCAATCCCTTCTTCTAGCCCAACTATTCCACTACCCTACCACCGATTAAAAGATCATAGAGGGCTTCCCTGGTGGCGCAGTGGTTGAGAGTGCCCTGGTCCGGGAAGAGCCCACATGCTGCGGAGTGGCTGGGCCCGTGAGCCATGGCCACTGGGCCTGTGCGTCTGGAGCCTGTGCTCCGCAGCGGGAGAGGCCACAACAGTGAGAGGCCCGCGTACAGCAAAAAAAAAAAAAAAAATCATAGAAAAATCATCAACAGAGGAAGAACAGGACACTAGACAGAATAAACTCAAACTTTTCTAATACCTATTTCTCTCCCACTTCCATTCTGCATTTCAGGGATGAGTACTGACACTCCTGTTTTAAGTGTTAAAGAGCACAGTCCCTCTGAATCGCACCTCTTCCTACCGTACTCTGTACAACAGTCCTAATTCTCACTATGAGCTGATGTTTTCAGTTCTTGTCCTCAAAAGGGAATTCCCTGAAACATGCTAATCCCCTCACTTCCCACACACAAGAGTCTGCATCTACTTATCAAAATCTGCTAAGAAGACTTGCTAGTTTTTGTAGAGATCAATTTTTTTCCTGTTCTACTTTGGAGCACTCCCCCTCCAGCTCCAGGTTTCCCCAACACCATCTAATTGTCATCTGGCAATAAGAAATCACTGTTTGCCAGTAATCAGGACCATCACCTTGCACAGGAGGTCCCAATGGTAAATCTTGTCAAAGCTTCAAAGTATTAATGCTGCTCCTTGCTCTAGCTAAGCAGCTACCTGCCACCTCCTGCTTCCTAAGTCCCCAAAGTAGCATGCCTTACCTTTGGTGTCCTGCATGACAATCGAGCTATACTTTAAGAAGGTTATCAGTAGATTACTGGTCTGTACATCTGCATCCAGTGGGAGTTCCACAGAACTTATAACTGGAATAAAACAGATGAAATGCATTTAGCCTATAACATATTCCATCTAACACTTCTACCTATACAGACAGCCAACTTGCCAGCAGGCAAGGAAATCACGAAATAATCTTTTTACACAACAGAGGAAAGACCAAGTGCTTAACATAAAACCTTTATCTAGTCTTCCTAGGCCTCTACAGCCCTTCCTACCCCCAAGATTAAGCCCAATGCCCTTCTCTCCTACCTAAGAATGTCAGTCTCCAGAACAGTGCTTTTCTCCCAACATCCTAAGAAGAGTTTTTTGTTTTTTGTTTTTTTTTTGCGGTACGCGGGCCTCTCACTGTTGTGGCCTCTCCCGTTGCGGAGCGCAGGCTCCGGACGCGCAGGCTCAGTGGCCATGGCTCACGGGCCCAGCCGCTCCACGGCATGTGGGATCTTCCCAGACCGGGACACAAACCCGTGTTCCCTGCATCGACAGGCAGACTCTTAACCACTGCGCCACCAGGGAAGCCCTAAGAAGGGTATTTTGATTCCACTTTCTAGCCCCAAGTAATCCAAAAGGGTTCAAGGCCCTTCTTAAAAGCAATTTAATTTGTACCTAAGTGAAAGAGCTGTACTGAATATAAATGAGCCTTGCTTTGATGAGTCTACCGCTTAAAATAAATGACAATTCATTCCTAATATGGAGAAATATTGCTCAATTTTGAGAATAAGGTTTTAGGCTGGAAATACCCAAGATGGAAAGGAAAAAAAGTTAAGGCAGAACTACATTCAAATACTATTTTTTTCTTTTTTTTTTTTTGCAGTACGTGGGCCTCTCGCTGTTGTGGCCTCTCCCATTGCGGAGCACAGGCTCCGGACACACAGGCTCAGCGGCCATGGCTCACAGGCCCAGCCGCTTCACAGCATGTGGGATATTCCCAGACGGAGGCACGAACCCATGTCCCCTGCATTGGCAGGCGGACTCTCAACCACTGCACCACCAGGGAAGCCCTCAAATACTATTTTTTAATCCCTTCCCCACCTGAAAGGGAACCTGAAAAGGAATACCAGACTAAAGGTAGGTAGACATTACTGATTGGGACAGAGTTTTATATAACTAGCTGCTTGATGTTTCCAAGAGAAACTACCCCTGCTCACATTCTCTGTGTCACAGTCCCAATGAACAGTAAGGGACCAGACTAGGGCTGACAAAGGACAGCCCTAATATAGATTTCCCAAGTTTCTAATACTTTACACGAGACTCAGACATCTTGTTAAGTACTTTTACACTGTCTAAGACATAACATATAAGCAAAAGGAAGCTCATGATAGCCCAGACAAACTAGAGAATCTATAGCTTTCTGTTGTATTTTCACCTACGAAGACTCAGCTGAGTTTGGGATATTATTCATAATATGTATTCATAACGATAATGAATCCCTCTGGAGTTATTACGATGTATGCAGAGAACATTTATTAACAATGGGAAACATTTGCATATTATGGATCCAAAATACATAGCAAGCACAGCAAAAAGCCTTACGAGAAGCAATTAACACGCCTAACCCTTGGCTGTTTTCCCACAGTTCAGCCCCCAAGAACTAATAAAAGACAAATATATTTTTATGTTGAAATACTAAAAGGTCTTAATTCATGTTATGGGTTAATGACCTGAGACTGTCATTTCAATCTACAGCCTATTCTGAAGCTCAGAGCCCATAATCATTCCTTTGTTCAATACAAAGAGGCATGTAACTGGTTAGTGGGACTTTTTTCCCCACTCAAACACAGTAATAACTAAAAAACTGCCTTATATATGTAGAAATATAGAAGTATATGTATTTTTAGTTTACCGGAAAGTCCTCTCATGCCAAGGCTGAGCGGTCAAATGTCAAGTCTGAACTGGAAACAAATGTTACAGCTAAACTGCTGGCTTTTAAAAAATAATGGCTCCAAAAAAAAAAAAAAAAAATGGCTCCAGTGACATACCTTTAAATATAACTAGGCTATTGAACACCAGTTATATTAAAAACCAATGAAAAACCAAAACTTGAAAACAGGGTTATAATACTTAGACTCGAACAGAAGGAAATGAGTTAGGAGAGAAGAAAAAGAACAAAATAGAAGAGATAGAATAAAATCCCTCACAAATTAAAATCTCCTTCCTAAGGAAGAGTTTATTCCTTGATCTTTGGCTTCATAATTCTTCCCAGCAGCCTTTGTCAAGGGAGACAGTCACTTGAAAGTGGGCTGACTCCAATCTTCCCACTAGAAAAAATAAAAGCTCACTGGTTGTAAGTAAGCACAAATCCTGCCATTGCATAATCAAGTGTGTGGGTGGAAGCGTTCCCAATGAACAGTTTGAAAGGCATTTCTCTGAAGCATCCAAACCCCAACATTGCATGGAACTCAGATACACACACACACACATACACGCACGCACGCACACACGCACCTACATACACGCCTTTTGATATCCATGGTAACCAGGCAGGCTTCATCGTTAAAGAGAAAGATCAGTATTTCCATTGGAATATTTGGTGACCTGAATAAGCAGAGACAAGTAGGCAATCCTGCTACATGTTCCTTCTCATTAAGATACAGGTGTGCCCCGCTTTTCGAAAGCTCATTTTTACATAAACCACTTTGCCTTTACGAAAAACCTACATTAGTATCTGTTTTCGCTAATGGAAAGAATCCAAAGAGAATTTCCACTTTTAAGAAAAAAGGCGGGACTTCCCTGGTGGCGCAGTAGTTAAGAATCTGCCTGCCAATGCAGGGGACATGGGTTCGAGCCCTGATCCGGAAAGATCCCACATGCCGCGGAGCAACTAAGCCCACGAGCCACACCTACTGAAGCCCACACGCCTAGAACCCGTGCTCCACAGCAAGAGAAGCCACTGCAGTGAGAAGCCTGCACACCGCAACGAAGAGTAGCCCCCACTCACCGCAACTAGAGAAAGCCCGTGGGCAGCAGCGAAGACCCAACGCAGCCAAAAATAAATTTATAAAAAAAAAAGAAACAAACAAAGAAAAAAGGTGAAGTGGGGAGGGGCAGAATAGGGTTAGGGAATTAAGAGGTACATACTACTATAGAAACTAAATAAGCTACAAGGATATATCACAGGGATTACAGCCTACATTTTATAATAACTATAAATAGAGTATAATCTTTAAAAATTGTGAACCACTATTTGTATACCTGAAGCTTACATAATATTGTAAATCAACTATACTACAATTTTTTAATTAATTAATTAATTTAAAAAAAAAACAGACAAGAGAGGGAATACCCTGGCAGTCCAGCAGTGAGGACTCTGAGCTTTCACTGCAGAAGGCCCAGGTTCAATCTCTGGTCGGGGAACTGAGATCCCACAAGCCGCCTGGCCAAAAAAAAAAAAAAAAAGAAAAAACAGACAAGTGATAACAAGTATTGGTGAGGATGTGGAAAAAAACGAACCCTTGTGCACTGTTGATTGGTGTAACCACTGAGGACAACTGTATGAAGGTTCCTCGAAAAATTAAAAACAGAACCACCATATGATCCAGCAATCCCACTTCTAGGTATATATACAAAAGAAATGAAAACAGGATATCAAAGAGATATTTTCACTCCCGTGTTCATTACAGCATTATTCACAGTAGCCAAGATATGGAAACAGCTTAAGTGTTCATCTACAGATAAATGGATAAAGAAGATATCATATATATATATATATATATATATATATATATATATATACACACACAAAGGAATATTATTCAGTCACAAGGAAGAAGGAAATTCTGCCATTTGCAGCAACATGGATGGACTGGAGAATATTATTCTTAGTGAAATAAGTCAGAAAGAGAAAGACAAATACTGTACTGAATCACTTACATGTGGAATCTAAAAAAAACTGTCAAACTTATAGAAGCAGAGAGTAGAATAGTGGTTGCCAGGGGCTAGGGGTGGGGGAAATATAAAAAGGTTGGTAAAAGGGTACAAAATTTCAGTTGTAAGATTAATAAAATCTGAAGATCTAATGTAAAATACAGGGACTATGTTGATAACACCATGTTGTATTTGAAATCTGCTAAGAGAGTAGAACGTAAATGTTCTCACCTCCTCCAAAAAATAAAAAGATAAATATGTGAGGTAATGAATGTGTTAATTAAATAGATGGGGGGAATTCTCTCACAATGTATATGCATATCAAATCACCTCAATAAAACTGAAAAAAAATTTAAAGTAAGTATACACGTTCCATTTTTTTTTCCTCACATTTAGACGATGAAAAGTAGAAAAAAAAAAATCCTACCACCTACTAACAACTAGAAATGAATGTAACAAGAGACAAGAGTTGGGGGCGGGGGGGAGAAAGAAAGAAAAAAGGCAAAAAATGAAAGTCGTGTTCAGCATTTGTTTTAGAGCAAGTTGTAACAGAGGCAGCGAGCATCCCAGGCAGTTGAGAGTGGCACCACCAAATTCCTTCCCCAGGAGCTACACGCAGCATCTAAGTATCAAGCCGCCACAGCTTTAAACTGTGAGCATCTGTGCTTTTTCTAGATTTCCTTTGTAAACCTGTTAGCAAGATGTGTCCTCAGGTAATTGCTTCTTTGCTTTACGCCTTTTCGGCTTACAGAAGGTTTCATGTGAGAGCTCTACTTTCAGACAGCAGGGGAAACCTGTATTTTGGAATTTGACTTTCAATTCTAAACAGATCCAATTTGCTGCCATAGACTTGAATATCAGTGGCACCTCCCAGTCATGCTTTTATACCAATAATGCTTGTACTATCTTGAAATGCTAATGCCACAGGTGTTATATGAAACTTTGAAGAAGAAAAAGCAGATCAAAGACAGTCATGTCATACAGACAGGAGGGAGGCACAAAGAAAGGATCAAAGTTAGATTTCCTGTACTTCTTTACCCAAAATGAGGTCAACATTTGAGGCAAAACATCAAATATTAATGAAGATTATTTTTAGGTTAAGTTATTCCATCAAACACACCCAGCTGACAATAGAACCAATTCAGGCTGACACAAAGTTTATCAGGCAAAATTCATTATTTCTTTTCTGTTACCCTTTTCTTAAGTGCCAGTGGTAAGTGGAGATTTTTTTGTTATTTTTTTAGGGAGGGAAGTCTTAAACACCCAGCAAACTCCCAATTATTATGCACTTGTCATTTTTTAACTGGGTGTACCTGGCAGACACATAACAGTGAGCAAATCCCAGGTTCACTTTCTCATCCATTTATTCAACAAATATTTACTAAGCAGTGACCATGCAGGCACTATGCTGGGCAATTAGTGGTAAACAAAACAGGCATGGTCCCAGCCCTGATCCATGTTGTGGTTTTTAGTCTCAACTCTCACTAACCTTAGGCAAACCTCTTATTTCTCTGGCCTCAATTCTCTCATTTGTCAAATGATAACAAGAGATAATATTACTATTTTACATTTATTTTAGCGAGATATTCATAAAACATCTCATCTGAGCCTCACAAGTACCCTGACAGTTTGGCAGGACGGACATCACTGACCTCTGAGCTCCCTTTTAAATCTAGCATTCCATGATTCTACAGCCATTCCCTGAGGAGGACAAGCTGGAGTTATATAGCTTCTTTACAGAAAAAAGCATTTGACTCTCTTTTCCAGACTTTTCTTTGGAGCTTCATGAATCCTGAAGGACAGTTCTTCAGATAATTTCTTAAGCAAAAGAATTAACAATTGTGCTTTTTGTTAAAAAAAACAAAAAAACCAAAAGAACTATGCTCACCCCTGAAGTTTCAAGATCATATTCGTCAAGAAAACAAAGGAGATGGTGGACTTACCATCAGAGGAGGGCGGCGTGGTCCCCAGTGGTGTGGCTGGGGTTGCTGGAGCAGGGCCGACGGGGGTTGTCACCAAGCCCATTTCTGGATGACTCTGAACGAGAGCACAGATAAGGGTAAGAAAGAGAAAATCCAGTTCTGGGTATCCTCTGCTTATCCTTTCTGGTATTCCTGGCCTCATAATTAGACAGAAAGCTCACTGAGGAGGGACTGCTTCTACATTTAGTTCCTATGAGTACCTGATTACTGTTGATGCTTGCTAAACTCTAATGAGAAGCTCTGCAGGCTAGTTTTCTTTAAGCAACTAAGTTCCCATTACATAAGTTTTTCTGCAGAACCATATGAATAAAAAACTGGGATAGGGGCTTCCCTGGTGGCACAGTGGTTGAGAGTCCGCCTGCTCATGCAGGGGATAAGGGTTGGTGCCCCGGTCTGGAGCCTGTGCTCTGCAACAGGAGAGGCCGCAACAGTGAGAGGCCCATGTAAAAAACAAAACAAAACAAAAAAACACAGAATTATTCCACACACACACAAAAGGGCACTTGCTGTCCTATTTGAACCTATCTGAGAAGGGACTATTCTTATCAGATCAACCTAAAACATATCTACAGACTGTTCTAATGACCACATAGTTGACTAATAAATGCAGGTGAGCCAAGGAGATAACAGGTACTATAAAAAGAGCTATGCAGAGGGCAGCCTTCCCATTTCACAACAAACAAGAGCGTGTGGGGCTGGGAGGCAGAGACATGGGTGAGACATCCACTGGGGACCAAAACAGATAACTCCTCTTTCCCTTACCTTCCTTAGCCATCCCTGCCACATCAGCTCTTGAAAATTGGGCTGAGTGGTGGCTACTCCCTTCTCTTCCCCAACAACTTTACCAGATTTTACCCATCTCACTTCTTCCTTTAAAATCAGTTACAGAATTCAAAAAGCAGACAAGGAACACCCTGAGAATAGTGGGTAAAGTCTCATGTTATCAGTCATGAAAAATGATAAGTCCCTCTTAGCCAGACCCTCAAACCAGCACACTGCTTTTTGACCTTATTTTTTTTGTTACTGAAACTCAGTGGATCCCATACACATCTGCCCTTTGAGAAAAAAGCATAAGCAAACTTTCCTGTAAAAGAAACCTTCATACATATTTTAAACAGTCTGGCTTTAAAATAAAAACACTTTATCAATTTTTTAAGACAGCTTTCATGAGCATCACTCAAGTTTTCAACCTATTTAAGTTCCCTTCTGTACCAACTACCGAGGCTATCCCTTAGGCAAGTGATCCAGCACTCAGGATTCTATGACTTTCTGCTTTCAATATTTGTAAACTTTTTTTCTTTTTTTTGGTTAACAGCTAACCTTACGCTGCATAAGATATTTTGTACTCTTCTTCTTTGGACATGGGTAAGATAATAAGATAAGTGACGTGGCCTATTTTATCTCCGGTTGTAATTCCACAGAGGTTTAGAAAGCAGAAAGCCTGTTATAAAAATCCATATGGGCAGATAATACCAAGGGATTTCCGGTGAGCAAAATGAAGTAATCTCATCTCATTTGTTTAGCTGAATCAGTAAACTGGTCAAGACCATTAACTTTGCATGTTATCAGATCCATTTCAGCACCAGATGGAAACATACATATTTGAGGAGAGCATGAAGCAAAGGCAACTGAGGCAACTCTTTATAACTACCACTCACCAATGCAAAGTAGGGTTTACACGGCACAGCCATGTATGAAATTCAGGGAGAAAAAGAATTGAAGTTTTTAACATAACCAACCTGGGCTAACACTGTGATAAAGTTCCGATTTAAATGAACAGCTTCGTAAAGTGCCAGAAGGATGGCCTCGTTGGTTCTAAAGAAAAGGAGAACAAATTGGAGAGTTTCTTATAATGAAGAAGTTAAAAGAGTATAACCCTCAAGGTAAGATTTCACTCCAGCTCCTCACTATAAATCCCTTTGAGTTTCTAATGCTCCCTTTATTTCCTTTTGGGGCTTATGTAAAGGGTATACAGTCAGAGCTTTAACTTTAATTCCTTAGAACTAGTTCTTATCTACTTCATTCACTATTTCCCCCTCTCGCTCTTCCACCCCAATCCAGTTAAGTCTTTAACTGGCTCAGACACCAAGCCCTCTTTCATTTCATTCCAGAGACAGCTGGGAACCGTTTTTCAGCTTCTTGGGGCTCGTTACATGTGACTGAAGCAGAGTTTTCTAAGGTTCCATTATTGTTTAAAACTCAAGAAACAGCTGATAAATCACCAAAAAAGTTTGAATCTATAAAAGATTAGCAGAGGTAACGTTTCACACTTTCATATCCAGTGAGAGCCCACACTAACGTTCAAGTCACCGCACAAGGACGTCAGCCACTTACTGCACTGAGATTTTCTCATGGGCATCTGCTATGAACATGCTGCCCACCTGTGGAAGAAAAGGGGAATTGCAGAGTTATAGCAGGGAAACGTGAGAGGTGCTCTGTGCCTACAAGCCTTTAATCAGTCAAAAAACAAGCTGCTTGGAACCCTGGCCCACCAGTCACACACAACAAAACCAGTTCACTTTGAAGATCTTAAAATAATCATAAGTAATAAATGAAACAATGAGAGCTCCCCTAACTTGTCTTTACTTAAAGGGACTTTAAAAAGCAAAAAAACAATCCCACTACTTTTGTCCAGCTCTCCTTTTTAATGCATAAGTTTAGTAACCACTGACAACAAGTAAACGGCAACCTAAACATCCTCATCACTTTGCATCTGCCCTTGAATTTGCTTATTTGAAGTCAGGAACTAACTCACAAAGAACAAGGAAAGCAGGCTGTTCATCCAACACAGAGCCATCTTTGGGGGAATATCCGGATTTCAGACCAGAACTGTCTAAACGAAACCTACCGTCCATCTTTTACATCATAAAACCTTTTGTTTGTGACCTAGCTAGGGCAGTTGAATAAGTAAATGGAGTAGATTGCCTCCAATATGTGTGATATCAGAGGCACTGAGATAGATGCCCATCCATCTAAGAATACCTTTTCCACCTACTTATTGATGCCCAAAACCATGCAGCTGGAGCTTCATTTATTTGGTAGAAAACCTTTTCTTCTTGGCTAGAAGGCAAAGGTCCCTGGGAGCAATATAACTATATCTAATTCATCTAATCAAACACCAATACAGCACTCACACTGCTCTGACATCTGAGGGATTATCCATTTGTGCTTCAGAGTAAAAGAGTTTATCAAGTCCTTTCCTTGACAGTAGGCTCTGAGAACGAAGAAGGCATAGATATTGTGGGGGAAAAGTTGCCTTTTGGGGGACAAGATGGGGGGACTGCTGTTTCTTGCAATGAACTCAAAATCTGTCTTGCTCTAGGGCTGATTACTTGAATACTAATGCCCAAGAAGACAGACTTTCTGAATCTAAGTTCCAAGACTCCTAGATTTATATCTTAAAAATCAGTCCCAGATTATCTGGCCTAAAATGCCTATCGTGCTAAGGTTGAGATACCTTGCTCAGGAGTCTTGCAAACTGAACCAATAACTTTCCTAAACTATGGACCTCTCAGCCCAGACCTTAAGCCTTTAGATGAGTGGCTCAGATCACTGCACCAATCCCTCGAATCCAGGACCAACTACAAGAGATGAAGGGGCCACTGCAGACAGCCAAGGATCACTCAGGGTTGGACTTGGATCTAAATCCTCCTATTCTGTGTTCCATAGCATCAGTCCTCAAACAGAGCCAACTCTTTAGGAAGCAAAAGTCTGGCTTAATATGAACGCTTTGTTTGTTTTTGTTGTCTTTAAAAAATTGAATTGATTAATTGGAAAAAAAAAAAATTCTAACCCTGGTGGTCCAGTGATTAAGACTCCATGCTCCCAATGCAGGGGGCCCGGGTTCAATCCCTGGTCAGGAAACTAGAGCCTGCATGCCACAACTAAGACCCAGGGCAGCCAAATAAACAAATATTAGAAAAAAAAATAAAAATAAACTTCTGGGGCTTCCCTGGTGGCGCAGTGGTTGAGAGTCCGCCTGCCGATGTAGGGGACACGGGTTCGTGCCCCGGTCCAGGAAGATCCCACATGCCACGGAGCAGCTGGGCCCGTGAGCCATGGCCGCTAAGCCTGTGCATCCGGAGCCTGTGCTCCACAACGGGAGAGGCCACAAGAGTGAGAGGCCCGCGTACCGCAAAAAATAAAATAAAATAAACTTCTGAGTCTAAATTTGTCTACCCCTGCAGATCTCATATATTTCTGAGCAGGAGAGAAAAAACAAGTAGGACTTACCATATTTGTTAAAGCAGAGAAAAAACCGCCTTGGTGTTCTTCTTCCTTGTCTTTATACTGCCTGAACAAAAATAACTAAATTCAACTTTAGTATTATTTATCACGTGTCTTTGTCCTTGGCATACCAAGTGGTAATCAGAGCAGCTCACTCGCAGAATTCACTGACTCCAAAAAACAAAAGCGTTATGACAACCCAGCCACTGCAGTTTCCCCTGCAAGCTAAGAGGCACCCATCTGCTCTTGAGGTAGCGTGTACCAAAATGCCCAGCTACTTCGGGAGAGTCTTAGAAAGCAAGCTGCAAAAGTGTGAAACTGCTCTAACATATGGCTGATCCAGTTATTTCCCAAACAGACTATTACTTGAAAAGTGTGACAGTAAAATTAAGGCTGTAACAGTGAAAATCTTGTTTGTTTTTGAAGGAAAAGGAGGGAAATCTGTGAGCTAAACTATTTGTGGAGATGGGACAGATTTGAAATCCCAATACCCAATCGTGTATAAGCAAAGTCTGGAAAGGAGTAAGAAAGATCCTGCCTGGTCCTTGCCAGGATTAGATACACTTCTGGTTTCCATTCACTGAATACCAAATCCTTCCCCATCCCCAGCAAGAGGGAAAGCAAGCATCAATGAAAAGAGCCCCCAGAACAGACAGGGACTCTAGGAAGCTGCAGTTGATTACTGATGAAAAAGAAGTATCTGTCAAACTAGAACTAATTCAGTGCTTTCTTTTCTTTTTTTTAAGCATACAAAAAGCAGTGTTTCACAACCTTTTTTACATAGAAAACGGTATTTATATGATACATTGGGCTAAATGGAAGAGCCTGCTTATGGCTGGAAAACTAGTTAAAATGCTCTGCAATAAAATACCAAAGGTTGCATAAGAATGTTTGAATGTAAGAGTTGCTTAAACAAAAGATGGACACTAACATGGTGGCTACTTCTCCCCAGTGTTAAAAACAACTGCTGCTAAAGCCATCAAGCCCAGCTAGAACAAATGCATCTGCCAGCAGCTGTACCTCTAAATACTCTTCTAGGATAGGTAAGAGACGTTCACCCAAGAACTCTTAACAAACCTGTTTCCTACTCAACCAATTCAAACGAAAATTAGACCCTTCCCTTCTGGAAAGGTGGACTTACCTGTTATACTCAGATAAAGCTTGAGCAATCACAAGCCCCATTCCCTAGAGAGAAAAAAAAGATAGCACAGGTGAAATAAGGGGCTGTTGGTGATACTATGACTAGACCACAGAAAACACTAATTACAGTGCCATGATCCAAGCCCAAGAAGTTCTACCTGAAAGTAGGCAACAAGGACAGGAATTCTGAGAGACATTGTCAAAGGATCAAAAGGAACTTCTTTGGAAAGATTTTTCTGATCTAATTATCTTACTTAAGGGTTCCAGATACAATTAAAATAGAGTAACAAGGGATGAAACAGACCAGCTCAGACCACTGACAATTTCACTGGGATAATTTTCACCTCAAAAGGAAAGAGTGAGTTAGAATCTTCAAACAAAAAGCTCTCGAATGTCTCTAAGACAACCCATAATAAAAGTGACGAGTCCCACATTAAATGAAGGTGCAGGGACTTCCCTGGTGGCGCAGTGGTTAAGAATCCGCCTGCCAATGCGGGCGACATGGGTTCGAGCCCTGGTCCAAGAAGATCCCACATGTCGCAGAGCAACTAAGCCCATGCGCCACAACTACTGAGCCTGTGCTCTAGAGCCCATGAGCCCCAACTACTGAAGCCCGCACACCTAGAGCCCATGCTCCGCAACAAGACAAGCCACCACAATGAGAAGCCTGCACACCGCAACGAAGAGTAGCCCCAGCTCGCCACAGTTAGAGAAAGGCTGGGTGCAGCAACGAAAACCCAACGCAGCCAAAAGTAAAATTAAATAATTAATTTTTTTAAAAAAATGAAGAACCTGTCATTGCTTCCCCAACACTGATTAAAAAAAAAAAAAAGAATCCGTCTGCCAATGCAGGGGACACGGGTTCGAGCCCTGGTCCCGGAAGATCCCACATGCCGCGGAGCAACTAAGCCCGTGTGCCACAACTACTGAGCCTGTGTTCTGGAGCCCGCGAGCCACAACTACTGAGCCTGCATGCCACAACTACTGAAGCCTGCACGCCTAGAGCCCGTGCTCCACAACAAGAGAAACCACCGCAATGAGAAGCCCGCGCAACCACAACGAAGAGCAGCCCCTGCTCACGGCAACTAGAGAAGGCCCGTGCACAGCAACGAAGACCCAATGCAGCCTACAATAAATAAATAAATAAATTTATTTTTAAAAACAAAGACAAGCTACTCTCAGGCCACAGGAAAACAGGAATGTAATGGGAAGAAGCATCCAATAATATCAATTTATTAACTTTCCCCCTAGAAACTGCTAAGCGTATCACAAAGATCAATTAAGGCCACAAGGATGAATCATGTGTGCTTTTTTTTCAGAAGAGAAATTAGAAGAATGAAGAGGGCAAGATGGAAAGAGAATAAAGCCAGACACCTGGTCATCTTCTTCCTCCCTATATTCAGAGATCAGATGTTATTTCCCAAACCTCCATGGATATACGTAGCAGATATATATCGTCCTCCATGTTTCAGCTTCACCAAGGCAGGCTATAAATATAATCTGGATGGTTCTACAAGAAGAAATCTCACAACATTGAGTCATCTAAGCTTTTCTTTTTTTTAATTTCAGCTTTATTGAGGTATAAGTGACACACAAAATTGTAAGATATTTAAAGTGTACATCATGGTGTGTAGGGCGCGGTCAGCTAACTGCTACGCGGCAGGAAGCTGAAATAAGCTGAGTCATCCTTCCTGTGGCCACTGCGCTTGCGCTAAGTATACTAATGAGGTTTTAAAGCAGCGACCTATCCGATGCTGGCTCACAAGTCGCACCACCGGCGAAAGCCAATCACAGAGTGACACATGTTCTTAATCCCTATATAAGCAGACTGCTATAGGATTGCGGGTTCTTCCTTCCATCTTTCTTCAACCAAGCTGTGCTCCAATAAAGTGTGATACGAGAAGAATCTTGCGTGTGGCGGCTCGTTATTCTGCTGGTCGGAAGCGGCCCGCCGCAAGTGGTGCCGAAACCCGGGAACTTCGCGCCCTGCATGGAGGACCGATTCAGAACTCGACACACGGAGTGGTAACCGTCGGTGAGTAGTCCAGTCAGGTATGTTTTTCGGGGGTTTGAAGCCTGAAGTTTTTACTTTCGCTTTTGTCCTTTTAGTGTTTCTCATGTTTTTCGTTTGCTTGTGGCTACGGTGCCACCAGCCCGATCGAGTGTGTCTTCCCTGGCCGATAGATAAGTCAAGCATTTTTGGGAATAGTTCGTCCACGGAGCCTACAACTGATTTTCATGAGCCTATTCAAGCCCTTTTAAGGGACCGAGGGCTAAAGCTCTCTCATAAAACCATAAGTAGGCTGCTCCAAGATATCGAAAGTGCCGCGCCGTGGTTTGGGGTATCAGGCAGCTTGACTGTTCCGTCATGGGAAAAACTCGGAAAAGACCTAAAGGAGTGTAACACAAGGGGAGAACTTTCTCGAGGCGCTCTCCCCTTGTGGAGCATGATACTTTCTTGCCTAAAGGAAGGAAAATGTGAAGAAATTATTCAACGAGGACGCAAGGCTCTTAGCATGTTGTCAAGATAGCGCATCAGAGAATGAACAAACAGGGACTACGGTAGATAGGCCTGAAATTATGAAAAGAGAAAAAAGAAAACAAAAGGAAAAGCAAGAAACGGTGCCAGGATTATATCCAATCCTAGATGAGTTTAAGGAATTATATTTGTTTCAAGATGAATTAAATCCTAGAGAGGAGGAAGATTTAGAAGGAGCGGCCGCGGCATATGAACAAGAGCGGTATGGGCATTGGTACATGCCGCCACTCGCTAGCCCACCATATTTTAATCCTGCGGAGGCTAGAGCTTCCGCCCCTGATATCTAATAGAGGGATAAGACGTAAGTTATAAGGCATGACCGCCCCTATAGAAGCCCGCGGAAATTTAAACCGCCGAGGCTTGGGTTTTTCTCAAGGGTCACTGAGTTTATGATTACATGGAGGACCACAACACCTGTGTGGGTACCTCAGTGGCCTTTGTGAAAGGAAAAGCTGGAGGCGGCATCCAAACGAGTGGATGAGCAGCTACAAGTAGGGCATTTAGAACCCTCCTAGTCACCCTGGAATAATTAAGAAAAAATTAGGGAAATGGCGTAAAGATTGTTTCTTTTCTATTCCTTTGAATAGTCGAGATAAAGCCCCTTGTATGGAGTTGCTTGAACAGGCCTTAGGCGTTTTGATTAAATATTTAGGGAATAGGGGATTATTTCTTGCTCCCGAGGGAATACAGAAGGGAGTTGTTGTAAATTTTTTAGGAGCTGCTGTACATGGGAATAAGATAGTACCTCAAGAAATTGAGATTGGGACTAATTGCTTAGAAGCATTGAATGATTTTCAAAGGTTACTTGGAGATGTGAATTGGATTCGGCCATATTTAAGTTTTAACCCGCTTGGATCTAAAACCTTTGTTTAGTGTATTAGAGGGAAATCCTGATCTTAATTCCCCACGCCAATTGACCCCAGAGGCATTCCAAAAGCTTTGCTCTTTTTTGTCAAAAAATGCAGGTGATTCATATTACAGGCTTGCCCTATAATCCACAAGGCCATGGCCGACGAAAAGCCCAAGGAAGGAGTCAAGACTGAGAACAACGATCATATTAATTTGAAGGTGGCGGGGCAGGATGGTTCTGTGGTGCAGTTTAAGATTAAGAGGCATACACCACTTAGTAAACTAATGAAAGCCTATTGTGAACGACAGGGTTTGTCAATGAGGCAGATCAGCTTAAAGAACTCTTAATAAAACAAAAAGGGGGAATCGCAGAGAACTGTACCCCTAGACAGAGACTTTCACTTGAAAGAAACCTCTGCTGAACGCCATGTGGCAACAAACCATAAAAATTATGGCAAAGTGATGTGGAAAGATGTGTTGTCCAATCAATGGAAGGGCCCGGATCGTGTTATTACTCGATCCAGGGGATCTCTTTGTGTCTCCCCACAGGATCAAGATCCGATCTGGGTGCCATCAAGACTGACGAGAATTGTTGAAGAAAACTTCAGAGAAGATGCTGAGCTGGATGTTCCTGATGATTCTTAATCGAAGTCTTTGTATTAGTTGGAATTCCACAAAGGATTATTCAGATTGTGCAACTGAGTGCTGCCGGGCTGGAGCCCGTTGCCTTTGGAGATTTTGCCTCTTGGCTCTCTTCTGCCTTTTCCTCCTTTGGGGAGTGGGTGGGGGTAGGAATCTTTGGAGTCTGCTGTGTATTTGGGATTATGCTGTGTCTCTGGTTGGTCTGTCGTGTGCGCATCAGGGCACATCGAGATAGGGTCCTGCCCACTCAGGCACTTCTGGCTATTAAGGAAGGAGATTCTCCCGCAGCCTGGCTCTCCGCCCTGAATAATTCGAAATGATTGCCCTTGCACAGAGAGGCCTTGTCGCCATTGCACCTCTATAGGGAGTCATCCATTGTCCTGATTGCCCTTGCACAGAGAGGCCTTGTTGCCATTGCACCTCTATAGGGAGTCATCCATTGTCCTGATTGCCCTTGCACAGAGAGGCCTTGTTGCCATTGCACCTCTATAGGGAGTCATTCATTGTCCTGATTGCCCTTGCACAGAGAGGCCTTGTTGCCATTGCACCTCTATAGGGAATCAGCCATTATTCTGAGTCAGCCTTTGCACCCTGCAGCCCTTGTTGGCATTGCACGCAGGAAGGTGTCTCAAACATGCCAACGGAAAACTGCCCTCGAACAGTGAGCACATCATGAGGTGAACACTTGTACGGGCTATGTTCTGCTTGGTGTTCTAATAAATAAAAAAGGGGGAGATGTAGGGCGCGGTCAGCTAACTGCTACGCGGCAGGAAGCTGAAATAAGCTGAGTCATCCTTCCTGTGGCCACTGCGCTTGCGCTAAGTACACTAATGAGGTTTTAAAGCAGCGACCTATCCGATGCTGGCTCACAAGTCGCACCACCGGCGAAAGCCAATCACAGAGTGACACATGTTCTTAATCCCTATATAAGCAGACTGCTATAGGATTGCGGGTTCTTCCTTCCATCTTTCTTCAACCAAGCTGTGCTCCAATAAAGTGTGATACGAGAAGAATCTTGCGTGTGGCGGCTCGTTATTCTGCTGGTCGGAAGCGGCCCGCCGCAATGGTGATTTGATATACCATCTAAATCTTATTCTTGGAAATGTAACTTCTTGACTCTGTAGGATAATCAACCTCAGCACACTACAACATGAAATATAACTGACCATTTCATCATGACTAGCAAGCAAATATCCCCTCACACCTTCCTTCCATGATGAGAAAATAGAAAACAGTAAGACAGTAGCACTGATGCTCTAAAAAGAAATACCTATTCCCTCTTTATAGCCAGATGAAATTAACACACTAGCTCTCTACTCTCTGTTCTAAATATCTACTAAAAGTAAGGCCACCAAAGGCAAGTAATTAAAACAATACACAAGGATCCAGATACTCACATTGAGCGTGGCTTCATCATCCACAATAGACAGCTTCACAATATAAGGATTCACAGACTATTAAACAAGAGAAGAGACTCCAGGTGAGTGTGACCTAGTTAAGAACCCATTAGCTATTTAACAAAGTGTTGACAAAAATGCTTCCATAAGGTGCTCTCTCTAGAGTGATGCTCCTAATACCTATGCCCAACTATCTTGCCAGGTGACTTCCTCCATTTCCAGTAAATCTCTCAGTGTGCATGGGCATTCACCAAGCATGCACAGATACACACACACACACACACACACACTTCTGTTCTACCCACATTTTCCTCTAGACTGAATCAGCTCAGGCCTATGTCTGCCACTTCTCCCATCTTTCCCTCTTATTTGTTTCTAAGAAGTAAGTGAACGCTCCACAACACTCACTTTGTCCTATCTTGCCAATAATTTACTGAGTCTATAGGGACAGCTGTCTTTTGGGGTGCATAAAAGCTCCCTTGCCATAAGGCACAAATTTATAAGTTGCTAACTTACACTCATCCCAAAGGCTCCCTAACCATTCCACAAACTATATCCAAGGACTGATTCACCCACCCGTAAAACAAAGCCACCTTGGGGGTGGAAAGTGGCAGCTGCTTAACAGCCAGAGAGGCCATTTATAGATCCAATACCCCAATAACACTGAAGGGGAACTGAAAAAAAAGATGTAATTACCCAAACTACAATCTGGTCAGGACACTGGGATTTAATGATTGTCCCATCACTTAAAATATTGGAAGATTTCTTGAGTTTTTCCAGATTCAATCTCAGCTGGGCAGCATACGGAAATATATATATATTTAAACTCATTAAGCAACTGGGCCATCTCCTACCAGTGGGATGAGAACCAATGACGTGCTCACCTTGAAAACAACCCCTGCGTAGTATGTGAGGAAAGACCTACTACAGATCAGGCACCAATTCTAACCCAGGGGAAGCTAGAAACAATAGTTCTCAGATTGGCAGTTCTTACAGCAACCAAGAAAACATTACTGAGAAGCTTGGAAACCCAACTGAAAGGTTAACCCCCCCCACCCCACAGACTTTATTAATCAAGTTTCTGAGGGCATCTTTCGAATGCTAACTGGGAATAGAGAAGGAGAAGCTTTGTTTTTTTAACAGCCCAAATGTTTACAAGGTTTTCTACAATACAATTCAAGGAGGTAAAACTCACTCCATTCGTTACTTGATCTGACAGAGGAAGGCTCTCAATACTTCTTCCTATAACTTAACAGTCAAATCCTGCTGACGCTACAGACTTCAGACAACGTCCAAAGCAAGTGGATCCTTGGAACTGAAAATCAGCAGTAGGCTGACCTTGAGATGCCATCAAATGAAAACAACAGTAGAAAGAACAGGCCACTGTCTCTTGGCACAATTTTTGAAAAGTCCTAGTTATCACCTTCCCAAAAGTAGACTGTCTTAAGTAATAATAAGGACCATCTGATTACCAAGAACAGCCTATGCATTAGCAACAGTTGAGGAAAAGGCAAGGTGGCTAAAATCAAGGATTTGAGTTCTAGATCCTCGACTTATTGTGACAAGTTAGGCACGTTAATAAACCTAAGCTCCATTTTCTCATCTGTAAAATGGGGAAAAATGTTTTCTTCCTTGGGGTTGCTATGAGACTTAAATCAAGTAAAATCCTTAGCACAGTATCTGGCATATGATAAGGGCTCGATTATTGGTAGCTATATTTTTTTTCCTTTGACATTTTTATCACAGTCAAAGGAAGATCTGTAGGGAAAAAAGAGAGAAAGAAAAAGAGAAGGAACAACTTACAACCAGACATAATAAACAATTTTGTAATTTCTGGGAAACATCATGTTCAGGGCAGCAGTTGGGGGCTGAGTCACTTCATCTCAGAAGACCTGGCCAACCCAGAAGGCCAAGATCTTAATGCTGTGAAAATTTCTATTCTGTCAGACACTGATTTTCCTTAACACTATATACCTGTTGTGGTCATGTTTTAAAACTCAAGGCAATCTACTTTTCATCAGCAAGACAGGATTACACACTCAGTCAGCCTTCACAGAATCACTCTAATAGGGTCCAGCCTTTACTTGATCTAAACCATACTTAACAAATTTCATTGCTCTTCCCTAGACCTTTTTTTTTTTTTGGCCTCCTCTATCTCTTGAGATGAAATTACTAAAATGGAATGCATTATTTGAAGTGAGCAAGAACTACTTCCATTCCTTAAGTCCAACACCTAATCTCTCTTCTCTGTGTTTAGCTGGACACCAAGCCTCTCTGGTGCTCTCTGCACCTTTCTGGAAAGGTTACAACTTACCCCACTGGTCATGGGATCGATTGTGGTGGTAACTAGAATGTTGTTCCCCCTAGCACACCCTCTTGTATTTTGCATAAAACTTCACCAGCTTTTGGTTTTGCTATGTTCATCTGGAATTCCTCATGCTCCTATCAAAAACCTTCCTGCTCCATGGTCACCAGGTTTCCTTAATGGTTTCTGGTTTTACTTATATCAAAAGCTGCAAAGCCCAGATAAATTATGCCTACCAGCTTGCCCTCACCTACTGTATTAATTCTTCTGGGGTTTCTGACAGACTAGAGATGCATACCCCACTCAAGAAATATGATTTTCTCCAGTTCCTTGGCCATGTCCAATTTTTCAGGCTGACATTTCAGAAAGTCTTACTGGGCTGAACTAGGGCTCAGTTCACATTTAGAGAAGCCAAGCCATTGCCTCAGAGTGGCCTACATCCAGCAGAATGTTCCAAAAATATTCATTACTGATGATGGCTCTTTCCTTTCACACACTCGCTTTAACTACCTTCAGCATTTTTCCTCAGCTATTTTTCCTGCTGTTGTAATAAGGCCCCAGAGGCTATTACACATGACAGAGATCAAAATGGCTACCATGCCTGCCCTTCCAGAGCACCAGCAAAACAGGTGTTGGTGATAAATTACTTATTTATTAGTAGCTCTGTACACCATTTGTCAGTTCCTCCAAGACAATGAAAGCGATCAATTCCTGGGATTTATAACACGTTAACATTGCTCCACATATTCCAGTCCCTCTTTAAGTATTCCTTTCTCACAGCCAGCCTTTCTTTCATATCCCTATTTATAAGAATAAGCTCCATATTTTATGTTACCCATCACTTTTGACCTGGCTAGTAATCATATCAAAAATCACTAAGTGAAGATCCAGAAGCTCAAAAATGAAAACATTCCCTCCAGCTGGCCCATTTCTCATAGTATTGCTACTTATTAAATGAAGAAAGTCAAGTTGCCTCAATGCAGCTCCTGACTTCTGGGTTCAGTAAAGTACTCCTAGTGTCCAGGACCCAGTGCCAAGTGCTCCCTATTTCTACAAAGCAATCCCCAGTGAGGTCCCTGGTCTTCCCTAAGTGGCCCCCTTCTTTTTCTGTGTATTCTACCTTTTGAGGGGAATCAAGTAGATGCACCAATCCAAGTATAAATCTCTGAGTTCACCTCTTTATCTCAAAACCTATAAATCTATCCCTGACTAATTCAGAGGCAAAAAGAACTCCAGAATTAATATGGATAAGGCTCTGTCTTCAACTCCCATCAAAATCAGAAAGAGCCCCCAAACCAACAGTTGATATTTATACAAGTGGATTGATTGCATTGCAGAAATCCAATATATAAGTCCAATATTTCAAAATAGATGCATTAGGTCAGTGGTTCCCAATCCTGGCTGATCATCACGTTCAAAAGGAGATATTAAAAAAAAAAGAAAGATATCTAGGTCTCACCCCCTAAGAGATTCTGATTTGGTGTGTAAAGAGTAAGGCCCAGGGACTTTCCTGACGGTCCAGTGGTTAAGACTCTGTGCTTCCACTGCAGGGGGGCATGGGTTCGACCCCTGGTCAGGGACCTAAGATCCCACATGCCACACAGCACAGACAAATAAGTAAATAAATAAATAATATAAAGAGTAAGGCCCAGAAATATCTTCTTTTTAAAAAGTAACTACTGAGGGACTTGCTTGGTGGCGCAGTGGCTGGCTGCCTGCCTGCCAATGCAGGGGACACGAGTTCGATCCCTAGTCCGGGAAGATCCTACATGCTGCGGAGCAACTAAGCCCACAAGCCACGACTACTGAAGCCCGCGAGCCACAACTACTGAAGCCTGCACGCCTAGAGCTCATGCTCCACAGCAAGAGAAGCCACCGCAACAAAGAGTAGCCCCTGCACACCGCAACTAGAAAAGCCTGCACGCCACAATGAAGATCCCGTGTGCCGTAACTAAGACATGACGCAGCCAAATAAATAAATAAATATTTTTTAAAAGATAACTAGGTGATTCTAATGACAAGCTGGGTTTGGGAACCATTACATTAAGAGAGATTTACTCACTTTTTTAGAAGTTACACCACAGGATTCCTTTAAACAGCTATATCCTCTACCGCAGGCATCTAACATAGGACTTCTAGAATTGGTTTATCAAAATTAATCTATAAACCATTTACCAAGAACATGTCTTCTACATTAAGCAAAATCCTCTAGGAGTGGCCACATTTAGGAAGATTGTAGAAAGGTAACAGCTCTCCATTAAGGGACCCACTTACCTCATATTTTCTGTAGTTCACCAGCAAAGCCAAGAGGACTACGGCATCATACCCATGTTCCCTACGACTTGGCGGGTGGGAGAGTATCTGTAACCAGAACCAGAAATGGTGAGAGTGCTTGAGGAGGTGGTTTACCCAAAAAAGAAAGAGGTGACAAGGGAACTGACCTACCTGTAAAATTGCTTCAAATATGCTGTTGATCATTACATACTCCAGGATAGTGTTCTGGCTGATGTTATCTGTCACCTGAATATAATAAAAGGCTATTTAAAGTCTATACTAAGACACTCTGATATCTCATGTATATCTCCTCACCTAGTATCTAAGAGAAACAGAAATATTAAAACATTCTACTAGATACTTAGCAGATCTTAAAGCACTCCCAAAGCCACCTGAGCCTGAATAGACAAGACACTAGAAGGGTAAGAAATTAGCAAATTAAAACTTCCTAAATCTTTGAACTTCTCCTTGTTTCTCTCATACCCTCACAAAAGCATTTGCCTAACAGTTTCTTGGGTTTCATTCCCCAGATGCACAGGAAGAACTTTATGATCCAGAAGTCTTCAAGCAGTGGCAGGGAAAGGAAACCACCTGAAGTAAATGAATAATACCCTACCCTCCTCCCACTAGAAGGTACAGGCCAGCTTCCAGCTATAAAATCAAAGTCAGAACAAATAAAAATATTCAGAATCACAAAAACTGTTTCCAAATGAGACCTGACGAAGGGCAAAATCTAACAATCCAGACTGGTACAGGTTAAAAATGTCAGCAGTTGCTCCAAAGAGCAACTTCTAGGAAGCGAAAACCCATACAAATAACTTCCTTCTACACAAACACAACAGAGTGATGTAATGGCCCAGTAGAGATTTTTTTTCTCTTTTCCTTTCTAACTTTGGGCTCAAGAATTCAAATTTGCCCCTGCTGTCAATTTACACCCTTGACAAAGAAACATATAGGTAAGTTACTTACAGTCACTAAGCAGAGGAGAAGTTTCAGACATAAGCTCTTTAGACTTTCAGAACCTTCTGCACAAAGCAATGAATCCAAACTCTCCATCAAGTTCTGAGAAAGAGAACCATTAAGTATTAAACCATATCAAAGAACATCTCCACCATGTCTTTGTCAAACTCAGGGTTACGTTATGTAGGGTAATGTGAATAAAATAAAATGAAGCAACCATATCATTCCCTTAGGCCTAGGCCTTGCAAGACTAGACATAAAAAAGGAAGACTTCTAACTAAGTCTAGCTATTTTGGGAAAAATGCCTTAGAACAACCACACAGAAAAATAAAGAATTTACTATTCCAGTAAATGAATGTTTGCAGCCTATCACCCTCATATAAACCTTCAGATTAGAATGAAATTTTTTAAAAGATTAATAACAGTTAAATAATATACAAATTAAAAACAATAAATAATAAACTAAATAAAATTAAATTCTATTAAACAAATTTTAAATAATAAATTAAACAAATGATTAAGTTAAAGGTTAATAATAATGGTTAAACAGCTAGATATGTTTCATTATTTGATAAGAAAGCATATCACTTGATGCAGGCACACTGAACAAACAACAGAGAGATAACATCACTACTATCTGTTCACTGGCCATATGCACTATCCAACAAAGCTAGCTCATATCCATCCTGGTCGCTTCTACTAGACAATGTGATTAGAGTTTAACACTTGTACTAACAACCAACTGTTTTATCCAATGTAGTCAAAAGATGAAACCTTTAGATACTACAAGGAAGAAAAAAAGAAATATTTTACATTAAATAAAGGAGGAAAACGAATGGAGAATAAGGAGTTAGCGGGACATCCCTGGTGGTTCAGTGGTAAAGAATCCACCTTACAATGCAGGGGACGCTGGTTCGATCCCTGGTCAGGGAACTAATACCCCACGTGCCATGGGGCAACTAAGCCTGCACGCCACAACTACTGAGCTCTCGCACCTCAGTGAGAGAGCCCGCGTGCCACAAACTACAGAGCCCACGCGCTCTGGAGCCTGCGCGCCACAACTAGAGAGAGAAAACCCGCAGGCCACAACTAGAGAGAAGCCTGTGCACCGCAATGAAAGATCCCACATGCTTCAACGAAGATCCCGTATGCTGCAACTGAGACCCAACACAGCCAAAAATAAATTAAATAAATAAATAAATAATAAATAAATCTTAAAAAAAAGGATTTAGTGTGCTGGAAGGTCAAGTGAAGGTTCAAAATAAGCTACTTCAGGTCAATTCAACAAATATGTAGTAAGAGTCTACTATACGCTAAATATTGTGCTTTCAAAGAAAATAAGAAAAAAATAAGACAATGACCCTTGCTCTCAAGGTGTTTTTAGTCTAACAGGAGAGAAAAACAAATAAACAGTTTAATGGTTACTATGACAGTAATATATATGGAGGAAGGGAATTAGCTCAGAAGTTACCTATTCCAGGACTCCTCAGGGACAGGCTGTATTTTGAAAAATCAGTAGGAATTAATTAAAACTTGAGGAGGAAAGGAATTCTAGACAGGCATTAGCATGATCAAAGACACATGAAGAATGAAATGGCCCTGGACATGCAGTTGGAATACAGGCAGTTTGTTATTATAGAAGTATAAAGAGTGAGGCACAGTGATGAGAGATGCGATTTGAGAAATAAATAGAAAGAAGATCATAAAAGTTTTATACAGCTAATGAGGGAGCTTGGTCTTTATCCTTTTAGTGACAGGAAACTAATGAAGGGTTTTAAGCAAGAAAGATTTGAGTGTTAAGTTACATCACTCTGCTGTCAGCGTGGATGACAGATTTAAAGATGGTAAGGCTGGAGAGAGGGAGACAAAAGAAGACTAACCTATCAATTTTCTGAGGAGGGTTGCCATGTCTTATTTGCCTCTGTATCCCCGATGCCTGGCACAGAGGAGCATAACAAATGTTTGTCAAAAGAATGAAGGCATCACTGCAATAGTTCAGGGATAATGGGGACTTTGGCAGTAGAGGAAAAATAGAAAAAAACAGATATGAGAAGTATGAGCTGAGGTAAAATTAGCTGAACATGGTGATAGTCTGGATATGAAAGATGAGGGATAGGAAAGAGTCAAGGGTGACTCTCAGGTCTTTGGCTTGGGGAACTGGGAAGACAGGTATCCCCATTCTGACACAGAATGAATGAGGAAGAACAGAAGTATAGAAAACAATGAGTTCCATTTTGGATATGCCAAACAAGAGGTACTTAGGTATGTGTAAGTGGGTATATTCAGCAAGTGCTTAAAGAGAACAGGTCTGAGACTCAGGAGGAATTAAGGCTAGAGACTTAGTAATCAGCAGTATATAGACAGTAGTGAAAACTGTAAGAATGAAAAAGATATTAGGGATTTTACTATATATATATATATATATATATATATGTAGACTGTAAAAGGTTAGAATTAAAAATTAACTCCAGGGCTTCCCTGGTGGCGCAATGGTTGAGAATCTGCCTGCTAATGCAGGGGACACGGGTTCGAGCCCTGGTCTGGGAGGATCTCACATGCCGCGGAGCAACTAGGCCTGTGAGCCACAACTACTGAGCCTGCGCATCTGGAGCCTGTGCTCCGCAACAAGAGAGGCTGTGAGAGTGAGAGGCCCGCGCACCACGATGAAGACTGGCCCCCACTTGCCACAACTAGAGAAAGCCCTCACACAGAAACGAAGACCCAACACAGCAAAAATAAATTAATAAAATTAATAAACTCCTACCCCCAACATCTTTTAAAAAAAAAAAAAAGGAACTGACTCCAGGTACTAAATCTTTGTGTATTCCTAATTGCATATTCGTAACGTTTTTATTTTAATAAATTTATTTATTTTATTTATTTATTTGTGGCTGCGTTGGGTCTTCATTGCTGCACATGGGCTTTCTCTAGTTGCAGTGAGTGGGGGCTACTCTTCATTGCAGTGCACGGGCTTCTCATTGCAGTGGTTTCTCTTGTTGTGGAGCACAAGCTCTAGGCATGCAGGCTTCAGTAGTTGTGGCTCACAGGCTCTAGAGCGCAGGCTCAGTAGTTGTGGTGCACAGGCTTAGCTGCTCCGCGGCATGTGGGATCTTCCTGGACCAGGGACCGAACCCGTGTCCCCTGCGTTGGCAGGCAGATTCTTAACCACTGCGCCACCAGGGAAGTCCCACATATTTGTAACTTTTAAAAAATAAACTAATCACTATAAGGATTCTTTGGCATACAGATTTCTTTATTTTAAATGTAGTGAATGAGAGAAGACAGGTTCTTCAAAGTTCATATTATGAACAACATTCGTTCAAGATAGTGACAAATACTGCAAATCAGATATTTGATAAGGCACTTGTATCCAAAATATAGAAAGAACTCTTACAACTCAACAATAAAAAGACAAATAATTCAATGTACAAACAGGCAAAGGATTTGAATAGACATTTCATACACACACACACACACACACACACATACACATACCCACATTGCTGGGGAAAATGTAAAATGGTACTGCCACTTTGGAAAACAGTTTGGAATTTCCTCAAAATGTAAACATAGAATTACCGTATGAGGGACTTCCCTGGTGGTGCAGTGGTTCAGAATCTGCCCACCAATGCAGGGCAGACGGGTTCAAGCCCTACTCCAGGAAGATCCCACAGGCCGCGGAGCAACTAAGCCCATGTGCCACAACTACAGAGCCTGTGCTCTAGAGCCCAGGAGCCACAACTACTGAGCCAGTGCTCTGGAGCCCACAAGCCACAACTACTGAAGCCCGTGTGCCCTACAGCCCACACGCTGCAACTACTGAGCCCATGAGCTGCAACTACTGAGCCCATGTGCTGCAACTACTGAAGCCTGCATGCCTAGAACCCAAGCTCCACAACAAGAGAAGCCACCACAATGAAAAGCCTGCGCGCCGCAACAGAGTAGCCCCCGCTGGCCGCAACTAGAGAAAGCCAGCGCACAGCAACAAAAACCCAATGCAGCCAAAAATAAATTAAAAAGAATAAAAATTCAATCATCTATGTCTGAGTCCAAATCTTCTAGTGCATCTAACTGTCTGCAGATGATCCATGAACAGCTGTCAGAAGCAGACATCCACAGGCACATCTACAGCTTATGTCTCACCTTCATGCACAGCTCCGCCTTGTCAAAGCCCATCAGCATGTTGATAATGTCAAACCCAGAGGTAGACTTATTTTTTTGATGGACTCCTCGAATGAGTGCACACAAGGTCTGCAGAGATGAGAGAAAGAATTCTTTCTAGAAAGGAAGTCTCAAAATGCAAAGGGCATTGGATCAGTAGCTTCACACTGCAACCTCAGAACCTTCTCCTTACACAGCTGACATTCAACTGCTCTATTCTCTGAGCTCCAAAACACAGTCTGAGTCTTAATATGTGCAAAATCCAGAAATGAAAAGAGGAACAGCAACTGAAACTGTTATCATCCTCTTTTTTTTATTTTCTGGCCATCCACTTTTTAAAAATTACACTGCAGACAAAGACTGGAAGGTGATATTCAAAAATAAGAAACAGGGGGCTTCCCTGGTGGTGCAGTGGTTGCGAGTCCACCTGCCGATGCAGGGGACATGGGTTTGTGCCCCGGTACAGGAAGATCCCACATGCCGCGGAATGGCTGGGCCCGTGAGCCATGGCCGCTGAGTCTGCATGTCCAGAGCCTGTGCTCCGCAATGGGAGAGGCCACAGCAGTGAGAGGCCCGCGTACCGCAAAAAAATAAAAATAAAAAACAGTTCTTGAGTTTGAATCATGGGATTGGTGGAGCTTTCCTTTATTTAACATTAGTTTTAGAACTTACATAATAGTTTACCATTTTTAATAATTATAGAGGTCCCTATATGATAACAACCAATCAACTCAAATCTTAAAAATTCATTACAATCCCCATCCACTACTTACTAGCTGTGTGAGCCTGGACAAATTAGTTAACTTTTCAGTGCCTTATTTTTCTCAGCTATAAAATGGGAATGATAATAGCATTAACCTCATAGGGATGTTGTGATGGCTATGTGAATTAATACTGTAAGGCACTTAGAATACTCCCTGGAACTTTGTTAAAGTTCCTGGAATAGTGCCTGGAACTTAACTTTGTTACAGCTCAATAAATATCAGGTATTATAATAAATGTACTATATTTTTATGGGTCACCAAGTGGCTTAATGTCAATTTATTTTCACTGGACTAAAATCAGTTTATAATTCATGCCCCCACAGTAAGCCACTATAATTACAGGAAGTACAATTTCCAACTTTCATTTCAACTTTCAATTAATGAGTCACTACAACTGTGATGCTCGAAATGTAGAATTTACTGTCCAAGGGTTAACAAAGCTACAGGATAAACATGGTCCTTCTCCCTGGGGCATCAACTCAAGAGGTAATTTCTACATTTTACAGATGAGAAAACTGGGGCTCACAAAGTGATCTGTCCAACTTGTAAGTTAGAAACTTAAACCCAATCTACCAAAAGTTCCAACAAAATCCTTTATGCTGTCATCAGTTCTTCATATTCTAAGCTTGTCAATCACTACCCTAAATACTCAGCCCAATCTAGGCTACACTGGAGCTACTAGACTATAAACTCTAGAAATTTTGCCCATCATTCATTCAAAAAAATTTACTTCTAGAATGCTATTTGCCAGGCACTGTTCTACACACTAGGAACAAAGTATTGAATAATACTGTCTTTGCCCTCAAGAAGCCTATAATGTATCCCACCAGCTCAATGCTTAGCACGTAACAGTAATTCAAGAAATAATGAATGTAGTTCAAGAATAATGAATATTCCTCACGATCATGCCACTTAGCATTAAGAATAGTGATTCTTAGGGCTTCCCTGGTGGCGCAGTGGTTGAGAGTCCGCCTGCCGATGCAGGGGACACGGGTTCATGCCCCGGTCCGGGAAGATCCCACATGCTGCGGAGCGGCTAGGCCTATGAGCCATGGCCGCGGAGGCTGCGCGTCCGGAGCCTGCGCTCCGCAACGGGAGAGGCCACAACAGTGAGAGGCCCGCGTACCGCAAAAAAAAAAAAAAAAAAAAAGAATAATGTTTTTAGAGTTGCAGACCTTTTTGAGAATCTGACAAAAGCCCTCTCTCCAAAAAAAATGTTCATATACACATAACGTACATTTACACATAAAATATTACATGTAACTTCAGGGAGTCAAGGACCTTCTGAAACCTCACATTAAGAAAATACTGTTTATTTAATTAAGAAAGTCTTCTGACTTTTGCTGTAGACTAATCAACCTTGCCAGAGTTTCCTCTCTCTCTCTTCCTGTCCTCAAGTAATAATAAAAATTCTGTCAAACAATCCTCCTTGGCATTAGATCAAATTATAAAATGGACAAGATAACTACTATAGGCGTCAATTTGTTTAACCAGGAAGATGGCTAAACAAACATGGCATAGATGTTTGATTACTTAAAGAAATAAAGAAAAAACAAAGAAAGCAAGCCTCAAACCTAAGGGCAATTTTAGGTTCCTCAAGTTCCAATAGATGTATTACAATTTCTTTCTCCTATTAAACAAGACTTCCCCAGTCTCCCAGCCTTGTACCTGCAATGCATTGACCACTCGAATTGGATGCTCCTCTCCCAGAGCCTGGATGCAGTGTTGAAATAAGCAATTAATATTTTCCTTGATCTTCATTAACTCCTCACCATCAAGAGATTCCAGCTTGCCTTCTAGGTACTCTAAATTCACCTAACGAGGAAACAATCAGGGCCTGAGTGCATTTTTACTGCAGCACCTAGAACACATGTGAAGGCAATCTCAGTTACCAGGAAAATCCACAGGTGCCACCAAGTCTTACCTTCATAAGGAAGAGCTCCTCCCAAAATCGAGGACTGCACTTACTAGGGTCCTCTGTCTGAAACCGGAAGATAAGTATATTCAATACCCCCAGCTAACACCAAAGCATTAAGAACACATTTGAAAGGGTCACTACACATAATCAACCTTACCTTTCACAATTAACTTTGAAAATGCTTGGTCATTCCAAACAGCTATAATGGGGAACAAGTTTTTTGGGTTCTTTTCCCAAATGGAAGACATTGTGCATGGATATACATTCCCTGCACCAAAAGTTAAATGGCTCAAAGAACCTCCCTCAAATCTTTCTCTTCTTAGCAAGAAAAGAACCTAGCCATCTGAGTCAGTTAGTCATATTATGATATATCCCCATTGTATTTGTATGGTACTCAGTTTTCAAAGCCCATTCACATACATGAAATACAATGGCCCAGTGAGCCAGGTAGGGTAGATATTATCATTATCCTCCTTTTAGGAAATAGAGTCCACAAGACTTACACAAGTGCAGGAGCCAGAACCCAGATCATCTAAGTAATACTGCCATGATTTTTACAACATCCTGCTTCTACTTGCCCTCCCGTATGCATTTAGTCCTCTGTACAGAGCCTGTAATATTCTCTTTTCTTACTTCAAATTGGTCCATAATTAGCAAAATTATGGTGCTAAAATCCAAATTTTCTTAGCAATAATTTTCAAACAGAAATTCTAGGAAGTTAGAGGCTTCTGGTTAGTGAGTGAAATAAGAAAAAGAGAACCCTTACTTCACAGGAAAGCTAATGACATAAAACCAGTATGTCAATTGCCTGCTATCACCTTACCTTAAATTGACCTTTTAAAATTACTACCAAGAACTAATGTCTTCATTAGATAAGAACTTCTGATCAAATAAGAAGATATTATCCTAGGAATCTCCTCTGGCTTTTTAATTGAGAATGACATAAAGAAGCAACATTTCTGGCCTTCTAATAAGGTTCTCATTTAGTGGATTCTTTCTATCCCTTTCTCTCAAGTCCTGCTCCCCAAGAGGGGCCACACATTGACCCTCACACTTCTGTAATATCATTTTGTTGTTTATATATGAAACAGGGAATTCATGGAGCTGGCATTTCCCATGCTCAAAGCTCTCTCAAGCAGGAGTCATATGTATACCAAGCTTATTACTTAACATAGAAAGAGCCCTAATAGGATCCTAATAACCACTCATTTTCTCTGTATAGCCACCTATACTGCCCTGGGCAATTCTGTATTAACTGTCGGCATGTCAAACTTTGTCTCTAAGGCTTGCCAAGAATTAGATGTTTTACTTGATCAAGTTATTTATCCAAGGCCATGTGGCAAAACTGAACAAGTAAGGACTCTGGAGTCAGACACTAGGGTTCAAATCACAGCTCCTTCACTTTCTAGCTGTGACTGCCAGTTTTCTCATTATCATGCTCTTTTACATGGCACATGTAAAAACATAGCCTTCTTGCAGCATTCTTGTCAGAATTAGAGCTAATGAATGTATTTGGTGATGCATTTAGAACAATGTCAGGCACATAGTAAGAACTCAAGAATCTCCCTCAAATTCTTCTCTTCTTAGCGAGAAGTGAACCTAGCCATCTGAATCAATTAGTCATATTATGATGCATCCCCATTGTATTTGTATGTTGCTCAGTTTTCAAAGCCCATTCACATACATGAAATACAATGGCCCAGTGAGCCAGGTAGGGTAAATATTATCATTATCCTCCTTCTAGGAAAGAGAGTCCACAAGATTTACACAAGATATGGTTAACTCCTTTTACAAGTATTACATGTTTTAAATGTTTACATGTACTACTAATGACCAGGATTTCAGAAGTCAAGTACATCTGCAGGGTTTCTAATCACTCTAACCTTCCCTGATAGGGTACATTTTACAACACAGGCTTGGACCATGGTCAATAAGCAGTTCTGAAGACCCAAAGAAATCCCCTAATCTAATTGCTAATAATTCCTCAGTCTTCTCATAGAATTGGAAGATGAGATAGTCTAACTAAGCAATTGTTTTGTCCACTAACAACTTGAGATGGAATATAATAGTGCATCTTTTTAAAATATCTGAATTAGATAGAATTCTAGAGCCAAAAGGAAATTCAAGGGACATCTAGGATAGAAAGGTCCTTATGTCAAATCATAAGGGGACTTCCCTGACGGGCCGGTGGTTAAGACTCCACGTTTCAACTGCAGGGGGCACAGGTTCAATCCTTGGCCAGGGAACTAAGATCCCACATGCCACGAGGCACAGCCAAAAAAAAAAAAAAAAATCATAAGGAAGAAAAGTCTTATAGATATCAGAAAAGAAGTTTCCTGAGCCTTCCTCCCTCCTTTCAATTGTTTTACCCAGCTCAAGGCAACAGTCTATAAGAACAACATAATAACAATCTATATTAAAATTAACACATGATCATAACTTCTACCATGAGAGAGCTCACCCTCACCCTTGTTCTCTCTCTTTCTCCCTCTGAAGAACTAGAAGGTAGCAGGCAGAGGTGAGGTTATTTCTCATTTTGGAACAAGAAACTAAGGAGTCAACCTGTGCCCAATGTCAGGGCTCCAGGCCTTACCATGAAGATCTCATCATACATCAGCACCACTTTTTCCTTCAGTGGTTTTTTGTAGGCTGAAGATTTCCTGAGCAAACCCCCTCGTTTCTCTACCTGTGCCATGGTTAGAGAATCTGTGAAAAGAAAGCCACAGTTAGTGCTAGAAATGCTCTCTAAGATGTTGGAGAATCTACTGAAATACCTCTCAATGGGAAATTTTTTAGGAAGAAGAAATGATAAACAACCATGCTATAGATTTTGTGCATCTGTCCAACGCCCCCTTCTCTAACCATGTAATTTCAAGGTTTAAATCATTACTTGGCTTACAGCACAACACATTTTACATCCTTAAAACATGCCAGTGGACAAGACTTAAAGAAGATGCAAAACCAAGCAGGAAAGTGTAACTAGCTCCATCTTTAATAAGTCTGGCCACATATCTGACGCTGATGGAAGGAAGGCTGCAAAGCACACGCTGCCCACAGACTGATGATGAAGTTAAATTTCAAGTATTGATCGAGCTTAGGACCATTAAGACAGGAAGTGTGCTGCAGACTGACGAGCTCCATTGATTTCCCCAAAGTAAGCAGGTCTTCCTCACTGCAAAGTACTTGCCCTTCACTGCCTCATAAATCACACTGCACTTGACCATCTTCAGAAATTCCTCTGGAAAGAGACCCAAGGCAGAAAACAGCAGTTAAAAGACCAAAAGTTAAATTTAATTTCAAAATAACCAAAAATAACAATATATTCCTTTCAAGTTTCTATTTTTAATATTTATTTATTTGGCTCCACTGCGTGTTAGTTGCAGCACACAGATCTTCATTGCAGCATGCGGGCTCTTTTAGTTGTGGCATGCATGCGGGATCTAGTTCCCTGACCAGGGATGGAACCCGGGCCCCTTGCATTGGGAGCTCACAGTCTAAACCACTGGACCACCAGGGAAGTCCCTCAAATTTAATTATACATATATTTGTAACACTGTACTGCAGATCAAACTTCAGAGTATTTTTTTAATTCTATATAAAAGCAGTTCCATGAACCATGCTCAAATTTTCCCATCTTGCTTCAAGGAATTCTCAATTTTTTTCAAATGAGAACTTGAAACCCCACAGGTCTCCATGTGGATTTACACATATTCTCTCACTTCCCAGATTCTTTCTATTGTTGACAAAATTCCTCTCTTTCTCTTAAATCCTAGGCTCTAGTTGTGAAACTTAATCTCACCCAGTAGCAAGTATGGATGGTAGTGAGGAGACAGATTTCACTTCCAGACAAATCCAACACAGCAAAAAATTAATTTTGTTCAATGATGTTTGGAAAATATATACTACCTTGCAAATCAAAATTTTGTTTAAGGAAGAGATGCATCCAATAGCATAAAAGACTGTATCTCAAACATCATCTATCTCTAATACATATAGCCAAAAAGGAGATTCACTTTTGAGCACTAAAAGCACAGAAAATTTCAACTGGATGTTAAGCATCCTTAGCACAGAGACTATATCTTACACTTTTTCCATAAGCACGTGGCTCATGGTAAATGCTCAGAGTATGCTTATCACTGACTGATTCTACATGGTGGAGACCTGAGAAGTCCTAGGTCTGACCTAAAATTTTAGTTAGATCTGTCTCTATCAAAGCCTCACTAAGCCCTCAAATTCCTTTACGATCCAGAGAAAACTGAAGGAAAAAATAACAACAAAAAAAGAGAAGATTCTTTCAGGCAATTTATACTATATTGATCATGGCTTTGCCTTAAAGCATGAAATACAGCCTCCATTCAAAACATTCTTGTGTCTTTTAAATAGGTTGTCAAGAGGAAGATGTCCTTATCGGGGGGAAAATAAATTGGAAATCAAGAGGATCCTATTAAAATAAATCAAAAGCAATGCAATTCTAAGCTTAGTGGATACAGACCTTTCATGTGCTCAGCTTCAACCAGTTGATTAACAAGAATAGTGGGAACCACAAGTCCCTGGATGTTAAAAGCAAATGTTTACAAACATCTCCCTCTGAGGATTTATAATTAAGTTACTGCTAATCAATGTCCAGCCCAAATCTAATAAACTCACTTTCTCTATTTCAGAATCAATACTTTCTAATAAGCAAAAGGGAATAGGAGAGGCGGGAAAAACAATTTCAACCCGAAGTACCAAATTTCCTAAGAAATTAAATTGTTTTCATCACTCTCCTTCCATTTGGAACAGGGGGAAATTCAACCAAAGGCCTCAACACATTACTCTCTGTCATCATCACAGGCACCTGGAATTTACCACCCAAGCTGTCTGAAGTGTGACTGGAAACTGACAACATAAAGTCTCCTCCTTCTGCCAGCACTTCTACCCATTAAGCACAGCAAAGAAGGGTGTTTCTAGGGTAATAGATTGGAAGAAGTGTAGAACTCTTACAAAAGTCTTTCTGGGGTCTCAGAAATTAAGCTTGTGCTTCCAAATTTGAAAGTAAAATATCTGACTGGTAAAGCAGTAAACTGGAATACATCAGTAATGTGAGTGTAATCTGTTTATATCCTCCCAGTGTTTCTTTCCTCTTTCACAATCCTCCCCTGCTGTAGAGAGAACGAGTACCAGCTGAGGAGCAGCAAGACATAATGGAACAAACAACCGGCAGAACTGAGACTAGAACACAGCTCTCCCAAACAACTAGATGACACTGAGTAAATCATTGTGCTTCTCAGTTTCCTTACAAGTAAAACTAGGGGACTGGACTAGACATATCATCTAATGATTCTCTTAGCATCCCTGAAATACCACAAACACATAGGAAACACCTAAATATTATAAAGCACTAGTTTAGGCACTAAGGTGTTACAAAGAGGAAACTACAGACCGGATCCTCTAGGAGCTCACAATCTATTAGCGGAGACAGGCACAGAATAACCCACAGCACAAGGCAAATCATGAGAAATAGAGTAAAAGTACAAAGAAAATGCTATGGGACTACAAGGAAGAGAAAAAAGCATTCTATGAGTACGCTATGACCTCTGTTGATCTAGGCTTTTAAATCCTTCTAGCGAAGAAGTAAACACAGCAAAGCCACGGCAATCCCACAGAAATGTCATCTTAGACATTAACACAGTTTCTCAGAAATAAGACATACAGTAGACAAAGTATAAAAAAGAATTAGGCAACTTTTCAATACTACTTTCACCTACCACCAAACTTAGGAATGGCTTCAAATCCCCCAAACTCAATGGTAAATCAATGAAGTCTTTCATTCCTAAACCTCAGGGACTGCTGGTCCCATGACCTGCAGCACAACTTCTCTCTGAAAGACCAAAGTCATACAACTTTTTAAGAACTATATCTTAAAGCAATCCAGCCACACACTTCTTAAATGCACATCAGTTCACATCCCTACAGGATAAAATAATCAAATATCAAAAACCTAAAGCCAAACACTTCCAATGGCTTACAAGCAAGGAATGCTAGTTACACTTAACTAATTATTCATTTATTTTACTGTCTTCTTGAGCACAATACATGCCAACTCTAGTATCAGAAAATTAATCTAATAGAAATTCACTCTGATTTCCAGAGTTACCAGTTAATCTATCAAAAGTCTTGGTATTGTATCTATGTGAGATGATGGAGGTTAACTAAATCTGTTGAGGTAATCATTTCCCCAAATACATAAATCAAACCATTATGCTGTATACCTTAAATATATACAGTAATGTCTGTCAACTATTTCTCAATAAAACTGGAAAAAAATCTAAAAAAAGTGTCTTTGGTTTTAGTCCCAATTCTTATACACTTATTCTATAACCTTAAGTTTCCTTTCCCTTCCTGGCTTGAATTTGCCAATCTGTAAAAAGAAGCCATGCCAAGGATGTGCAGAAAAGGCAACCCTTGTACACTGCTGGTAGGAATGTAAATTGGTACAGCCACTATGGAAAACAGTATGGAGGTTCCCCAAATATTAAAAATAAAACTACCAGGGCTTCCCTGGTGGCACAGTGGTTAAGAATCCGCCTGCCAATGCAGGGGACAGGCACTTGAGCCCTGGTCCGGGAAGATCCCACATGCCATGGAGCAACTAAGCCCATGCACCACAACTACTGAGCCTGCGCTCCAGATCCCACGAGCCACAACTACTGAGCCCGCGTGCCACAACTACTGAAGCCCATGAGCCTAGAGCCCATGCTCTGCAACAAGAGAAGCCACTGCAATGAGAAGCCCATGCACTGCAATGAAGCCCCCCGCTCACCACAACTAGAGAAAGCCTGTGCATAGCAACAAAGACCCAATGCAGCCAAAAATAAATAAGTAAAATAAATTTATTGAAAAAAAAATTATATGTGGAATCTAAAAAAAGTCAAACACATAGAAATGGAGTAGATTAGATTGGTGGTTGCCAGGGGATGGGGGATGGGGCAAATCGAGAGATGTTGGTCAAAGGGTACAAACTTCCAGTTATAAGACGAATAAGTTCTGGGGATCTAACATACAACCCAGTGACTATAGTTAACAATACTGTATTGTATATCTGAAAGTTGCTATGATTAAATCTTAAATGTTCTCACCACAAAAAACGAAAAAAAGTGACTATGTGAGGGAATGGATGTGTTAACTAACTTCATCATGGTAATCATTTCACAATATATATGTGTATCAAATCATCGTATTGCATATCTTAAAATTATACAATGTTATATGTAAATTATATTTCAATAAATGGGGGGAGGGCATGGAACAGCTCTCTGTAGGCTTTCAATGCAATGGTCTGGAGTTCTAGGCTCATACTTGTAATGGACTATTAGCAAGTATCACCCTCACACTTCACTGTCCAGGGACGCTCCAAAACACTAGTGTAGGTAGATGCTAAGGTAAACATCCCAAAACATTTCAACCAGTATATAAGAAAAGAAAAAGGAGAAGAGAAAGAAAAGAAGAAGGGGAAAGAAGGAAAATTAATAAAAATAAATGTGCCCATCATCTAGGAAGAAAAAAACATGCACAGATCAGGTGTTCATTCAACAAACATTGATCACCTAAGCATTAGGGATACAGCAGTGAACAAGCAGACAAGATCCCTGCTCTCAGAGTTTTCATTCTAGTAGAGGAAGAAAGACAAGTTAAGTTCAGACAATGATAAGTATCTTGAAGACAAATTGTCTAGGGGTACTACAACAGATTGCAGATTAAAGGCCTCTATGGGAAGTGATATGTGGACTGAGATCAGAATAACAGAAAGAAAACAGCCATGTGAAAATCTTGGGAGAAGTGTTCAGACAGAGGCAATGGCAAGTGCAAAGGCTCCAAGATTTGAACACACTTGGCATGTTCAAGAAACAGAAATGCCAGAGTGCCTATAGTACAAACATTCCCTTTTTGAAAGGTTTTTGTAAAACTTATTCAAGTGGGGCTTCCCTGGTGGCGCAGTGGTTAAGAATCCACCTGCCAAGGCAGGGTTCGAGCCCTAGTCCGGGAAGATCCCACATGCCGTGGAGCAACTAAGCCCTTGCGCCACAACTACTGAGACTGTGCTCTAGAGCCTGCAAGCCACAACTACTGAGCCTGCGTGCCACAACTACTGAAGCCCGCATGCCTAGAGCCCATGCTCCGCAACAAGAGAAGCCACCACAACGAAGAGCAGCCCCAGCTTGCCGCAACTAGAGAAAGCCTGTGCACAGCAACAAAGACCCAACGCAGGAAGGAAGGAAGGGAGGGAGGGAGGGAGGAAGGAAGGGAGGGAGGGAGGGAGGGAGGGAGGGAGGGAGTACAAACTAATGATTTCATTTATGTGAAACTCAAAAAGGCAAAATTAGTCTACGGTGACAGACATCCGAATAGTGGTTACCCTGGGTGGGGAGATGAGTGGGAAGGAGCACAAGGAAGCCTTCTGAGGTGCCAGAAACGTGGTTTATCTTGACCCGAGTGGAAGTCACACAAATATGTACATGTGTAAAAGAATTATCAAGTCATACACTTCACATTATGTACACTATTCCTCAACCTAAAATACTGCATGTGCTCATATACGTATATGAAAATTTAACAATACCCATGCAGAACACTAGAACAAAGGCTAATAGGGACCCCACCTTGCACACATAGGACACTGATCTAAAATAACCACCAAAGAGTTAACACTTATTTCGTACTTGCTACATACCAAGCACTGTTCCAAGCACTTTATATACATTAATTCATTTCATCCTCACAACAAACCTATGATCCAGGAACTTTACAATAAGAAAACTAAAGCATGAAGTGGTTAAAAAACAAAAATTTAAAAATTTGCCAGGATAAGTGAAAGTAGGGACTCAAACCCAGACAGCCTGATGTTTGAGTTCAGCCTTTAACCACTGTACTATACTGAGGAGGAATGAGCAGAAGTAGAGTAACCTACACATAAACAAAGCTGAGCATCTGCAAAGAAACCGAAGAGGTTCCAGGTAAGTGAGGAGGAAACGTATATGCTCACTGACCTTAATGAACAAACTCTGGAATGTCCAGATATCTTGAGTTTCATCACTAGTTTGCCGGTAGGTAGATGTGCCACGGTAGGAAGTAAAAGATAACTGTCTGATACATGCATATGTATATAAATATTGATAACGGTAAAGTGAAAAAGAGACAAATTAATGAAATAGTAGAAAACTTCGGAAAAACTAGAGAGGAATCTGAGTTTCTATTCAAGTTGACAGATGTATTCAATATGGTAAACAGAAAACAAATTTTAACAAGGCCGAAAGACACTGATATCCACTACAGGATTTAATTGATACTATTTTAACTGAGCTAAGTCAGTGCTCTGAGGATAATTCTCCACCAAAACTTCATTATGAATGGAAAGATATTGTAAAAAATGCTTTACCCCTGCAGAGCCGTGATCACATGTTTCAGAATCTCCTGGCATGCCTCCTGGAAAGGTAGACTCCTAAGCCCCCCTCCCCACTACTGAAACAGATTTTTCAAGATAAGGATTAGAGGTCTACATTTTTTTTTTTTTTTTTTTTTTTTTTGCGGTACGCGGGCCTCTCACTGTTGTGGCCTCTCCAGCTGCGGAGCACAGGCTCCAGACGCGCAGGCTCAGCGGCCACGGCTCACGGGCCCAGCCGCTCTGCGGCATGTGGGATCCCCCCGGACCAGGGCACAAACCCGCGTCCCCTGCATCGGCAGGTGGACTCCCAACCACCGCCCCACCAGGGAAGCCCAGAGGTCTACATTTTTAATAATCACTCCAGTCAGTGGTTCTCAACTGGGGCAATTCTGCCTCCCAGGGGACATTTGTCAATGCCTGGAGACATTTTTGGTTGTCACAGCTGGGAGGGAAGGTACTACTAGCATCTACTGGGTAGAGGCCAGGGATGCTGCTAAACATCCTGAAGTATACAGAACAGTTAACACAACAAAGAATTATATGGTCCAATAAGTCAATAACGCCGAGGTTGAAAAACCCTGCCCCAAATAATTCTGATGCTCACTAAAGTTTGAGAAGTACTCATCTGAGCCTTAAATCAGGCCTTCAAAAGAAAGGAGCATCTGGACAGAAGATGATTTTGAGAGGATGAATAAAACTTCTGCCATCTCTAGAAAAGGCGCTGGAGCAATCCTTACCTACTTCCAGCTCATTCCCCCCATATTAACTCACCAACGCATCCCCTTTCCTTAGGATCTTAGCCGCAGTTTGCCCATCTGTGAAGGATCACTACAAAACACACTGACTATAGTAATCCACAATGCCTAGTGAAGGAGATGAAAACCCTGTCTGCCCAAGAGATGTGGCTGAGTCAGATATTACCATTCCACTGTCTGACAATAAGCCATTCACCCAACACACAAGAGGGGGCAATATGTTTATAAAGCCAGAAATAGCCTCCTCCAAGACTCTCCTAAAAAGAGTTCCCTAGTTCCTCTAGATGCGAGGTTTTTTTAAAATCTTTAGGCAAAAGTTATCTGCTCCGTATGTTCTTCTGCAAGGCATCCCACACTCTCAAGGTAAACACTAGCACTATAATGCAAGGCATTTCTACCTCCAAATACCAACACTTCGTTTCTCAAACTAGCTCCTAACATGCCTCTTCCTTTCTGAAGGCCCCAAGGATTTAGCTCACTTGCTGCATTCACATACTGCTGTTCCACATGATTCCCTGCCATACCTTCTCTCAGTAGCATGGGACACAGGTTCCCTCAATTGCACCCTATAGATTGGCTCTAAAACCAGCCTATAACTCCTTTCCATTTTAATGGATTTTTACTGCTAGTCACTCCAAGTCTTTCATACCTCCAAAATGAAAATAAAGTGAGGCCTGCATACTTGAAGCCACCTCTCTAAATTCCCTTCATAGAGAGCTCCAGGACAGGCCACCACTCTTCTGTTCTTTTACAGTTTTTTTATCGAATTTTATTTTACTTATTTTTTTATACAGCAGGTTCTTATTAGTTATCCATTTTATACAAATTAGTGTATACATGTCAATCTCAATTGCCCAATTCATCCCACCCCCACCCCACCACTTTTCCCCATTGGTGTCCATACGTTTGTTCCCTACATCTGTGTCTCTATTTCTGCCTGGCAAACTGGTTCATCTGTACCATTCTTCTAGGTTCCACATATATGCGTTAATATACAATATTTGTTTTTCTCTTTCTGACTTACTTCACTCTGTATGACAGTCTGTAGATCCATCCACGTCTCCACAAATGACAGAATTTCGTTCCTTTTTATGGCTGAGTAATATTCCATTGTATATATGTACCACATCTTCTTTATCCATTCATCTGTCAATGGGCATTTAGGTTGCTTCCATGACCTGGCTATTGTAAATAGTGCTGCAATGAACATTGGGGTGCATGTGTCTTTTTGAATTATAACTTTCTCTGGGTATATGCCCAGTAGTGGGATTGCTGGGTCATATGGTAATTCTATTTTTAGTATTTTAAGGAACCTCCATAATGTTCTCCATAGTGGCTGTATCAATTTACATTCCCACCAACAGTGCAAGAGGGTTCCCTTTTCTCCACACCCTCTCCAGCATTTATTGTTTGTAGATTTTCTGATGATGCCCATTCTAACTGGTGTGAGGTGATACCTCACTGTAGTTTTGATTTGCATTTCTCTAATAATTAGTGATGTTGAGCAGCTTTTCATGTGCTTCCTGGCCATCTGTATGTCTTCTTTGGAGAAATGTCTATTTAGGTCTTCTGACCATTTTTTTGATTGGGTTGTTTGTTCTTTTAATATTGAGCTGCATGAGCTGTTCATATATTTTGGAGATTAATCCTTTGTCCGTTGATTCATTTGCAAATATTTTCTCCCATTCTGAGGGTTGTCTTTTCGTCTTGTTTGTAGTTTCCTTTGCTTTGCAAAAGCTTTTAAGGTTCATTATGTCCCATTTGTTTATTTTTGTTTTTATTTCCCTTACTCTAGGAGGTGGATCAAAAAAGACCTTGCTGTGATTTATCTCAAAGAGTGTTCTTCCTATGTTTTCCTCTAAGAGTTTTATAGTGTACAGTCTTACATTTAGGTCTCTAATCCATTTTGAGTTTATTTTTGTGTATGCTGTTAGGGAGTGTTCTAATTGCATTCTTTTACATGTAGCTGTCCAGTTTTCCCAGCACCACTTATTGAAGAGCCTGTCTTTTCTCCATAGTATATCCTTGCCTCCTTTGTCATAGATTAGTTGAGCATAGGTGCGTGGGTTTATCTCTGGGCTTTCTATCCTGTTCCATTGATCTATATTTCTGTTTTGGTGCCAGGACCATATTGTCTTGATTACTGTAGCTTTGTAGTGTAGTCTGAAGTCAGGGAGTCTGATTCCTCCAGCTCCATTTTTTCGCTCAAGACTGCTTTGGCTATTCGGAGTCTTTTGTGTCTCCATACAAATTTTAAGGTTTGTTGTTCTAGTTCGGTAAAAAAATGCCATTGGTAATTTGATAGGGATTGCATTGAATCTGTAGATTGCTTTGGGTAGTACAGTCATTTTCACAATATTGATTTCCCAATCCAAGAACATGGTATATCTCTCCATCTGTAGGTATCATCTTTAATTTCTTTCATCATTGTCTTATAGTTTTCTGCACGTAGGTCTTTTGTCTCCCTAGGTAGGTTTATTCCTAGGTATTTTATTCTTTTTGTTGCGATGGTAAATGGGAGTGTTTACTTCTCTTTCAGATTTTTCATCATTAGTGTATAGGAATGTAAGAGATTTCTGTGCATTAATTTTGTATCCTGCAACTTTACCAAATTCATTGATTAGCTCTAGTAGTTTTCTGGTGGCCTCTTTAGGATTCACTAGGTAGTATCATGTCATCTGCAAACAGTGACAGTTTTACTTCTTCTTTTCCAATTCGTATTCCTTTTATTTATTTTTGTTCTCCCATTGTCGTGGCTAGGACTTCCAAAACTATGTTGAATAATAGTGGTGAGAGTGGACATCCTTGTCTTGTTCCTGATCTTAGAGGAAATGCTTTCAGTTTTTCACCATTAAGAATGATGTTTGCTGTGGGTCTGTCGTATATGGCCTTTATTATGTTGAGGTAGGTTCCCTCTATGCCTACTTTCTGGAGAGTTTTTATCATAAACGGGTGTTGAATTTTGTCAAAAGCTTTTTCTGCATCTATTGAGATGATCATATGGTTTTTCCTCTTCAATTTGTTAATATGGTGTATCACATTGATTGATTTGCGTATACTGAAGAATCCTTGCATCCCTGGGATAAATCCCACTTGATCAGGGTGTATGATCCTTTTAATGTGTTGTTGGATTCTGTTTGCTAACATTTTGTTGAGGATTTCTGCATCTATATTCATCAGTGACACTGGTCTATAATTTTCTTTTTTTGTAGTATCTTTGTCTGGTTTTGGTATCAGGGTGATGGTGGCCTCACAGAATGAGTTTGGGAGTGTTCCTTCCTCTGCAATGTTTTGGAAGAGTTTGAGAAGGATGGGTGTTAGCTCTTCTCTAAATGTTTGAAAGAATTCACCTGTGAAGCCATCTGCTCCTAAACTTTTGTTTGTTGGAAGATTTTAAATCATAGTTTCAATTTCATTACTTGTGATTGGTCTGTTCATATTGTTTCTTCTTGGTTCAGTCTTGGAAGGTTAAACCTTTCTAAGAATTTGTCCATTTCTTCCAGGTTGTACATTTTATTGGCACAGAGTTGCTTGTAGTAGTCTCTCAAGATGCTTTGTATTTCTGCAGTGTCTGTTGAAACTTCCCCTTTTTCATTTCTAAATTTATTGATTTGAGTCCTCTCCCTCTTTTTCTTCATGGGTCTGGCTAAAGGTTTATCAATTTTGTTTATCTTCTCAAAGAACTAGCTTTTAGTTTTATTGATCTTTGCTATTGTTTTGTTTCTATTTCATTTATTTCTGCTCTGATCTTCATGATTTCTTCTACTAACTTTGGGTTTTGTTTGTTTTTCTTTCTCTAGTTCCTTTAGGTGTAAGGTTAAATTGTTTGAGATTTTTCTTGTTTCTTGAGGTAGGCTTGTATTGCTATAAACTTCCCTCTTAGAACTGCTTTTGCTGCATCCCATAGGTTTTGGATCATCGTGTTTTCGTTGTAATTTGTCTCTAGGTATTTTTTGATTTTCTCTTTGATTTCTTCAGTGATCTCTTGGTTATTTAGTAACGTATTATTTAGCCTCCATGTTTGTGTTTTTCACTTTTTTTTCCCTGTAATTGAATTCTAATCTCATAGCGTTGTGGTCAGAAAAGATGCTTGCTATGATTTCAATTTTCTTAAATTTACTGAGCCTTGATTTGTGACCCAAGATGTGACCTATCCTGGAGAATGTTCCATGTACAATTGAGAAGAAAGTGTAATCTGCTGTTTTTGGATGGAGTGTCCTATAAATATCAATTAAATCTATCTGCTCTATTGTGTCATTTAAAGCTTGTGTTTCATTATTAATTTTCTGTTTGGATGATCTGTCCATTGGTGTAAGTGAGGTGTTAAAGTCCCCACTATTATTGTGTTACTGTCGATTTCCTCTTTTATAGCTGTTAGCAGTTGCCTTATGTATTGAGGTGCTCCTATGTTGGGTGCATATATATTTATAATTGTTATATCTTCCTCTTGGATTGATCCCTTGATCATTATGTAGTGTCCTTCCTTGTCTTGTGTAACATTCTTTATTTTAAAGTCTATTTTATCTGATATGAGTATTGCTATTCCAGCTTTCTTTTGATTTCCATTTGCATGGAATATCTTTTTCCATCCCCTCACTTTCAGTCTGTGTGTGTCCCTAGGTCTGAAGTGGGTCTCTTGTAGACAGCATATATATGGGTCTTGTTTTTGTATCCATTCAGTGAGCCTGTGTCTTTTGGTTGGAGCATTTAATCCATTCACGTTTAAGGCAATTATCAATATGTATGTTCCTATGACCATTTTCTTAATTACTATGGGTTTGTTTTTGTAGGTGCTTTTCTTCTCTTGTGTTTCCCACTTAGAGAAGTTCCTTTAGCATTTGTTGTAGAGCTGGTTTGGTGGTGCTGAATTCTCTTAGCTTTTGCTTATCTGTAATACTTTTGATTTCTCCATCAAATCTGAATGAGATCCTTGCCGGGTAGAGTAATCTTGGGTGTAAGTTCTTCCCTTTCATAAGTTTAAATATATCATGCCACTCCCTTCTGGCTTGTAGAGTTTCTGCTGAGAAATCAGCTATTAACCTTATGGGAGCTCCCTTGTATGTTACTTATCATTTTTCCCTTGTTGCTTTCGATAATTTTTCTTTGTCTTTAATTTTTGTCAAATTGATTACTATGTGTCTCAGCGTGTTTCTCCTTGGGTCTATCCTGCACTTCCTGAACTTGGATGGCTATTTCCTTTACTACGTTAGGGAAGTTTTTGACTATAATCTCTTCAAATATTTTCTCCAGTTCTTTCTCTCTCTCTTCTCCTTCTGGGACCCCTATAATGCAAATGTTGTTGCATTTAATGTTGTCCCAGAGGTTTCTTAGGCTGTCTTCATTTCTTTTCATTCTTTTTCCTTTATTCTGTTCCATGGCAGTGAATTCCACCATTCTGTCTTCCAGGTCACTTATCCGTTTTTTTGCCTCAGTTATTCTACTATTGATTCCTTCTAGTGTATTTTTCATTTCAGTTATTGTATTGTTCATCTCTGTTTGTTTGTTCTGTAATTCTTCTGGGTGGTTCCTATTTAATTCTTCTAGTTCTTTGTTAAACATTTCTTGCATCTTCTCGATCTTTGCCTCCATTCTTTTTCCGAGGTCCTGGATCATCTTCACTATCATTATTGTGAATTCTTTTTCAGGAAGCTTGCCTATCTCTTCATTTAGTTGTTTTTCTGGGGTTTTATCTTGTTCCTTTATCTGGTACAAAGTCCTCTGCCTTTTCATTTTGGCTATCTTTCTGTGAATGTGGTTTTCCTTCCACAGGCTCCAGAACTGTCCACCCTTTTGTTCTATCATTTCTGTTTTTTTTAATTACTGGGGATGGAATTCATCACTCATTCCTCCAAATATTTCAGAGCACAGCCTCCCACTCAAGGTGGTATATAATAATAAATAACACTACTGAGTAGTCACTATGTACTTGGCACTATTCTAAGTGATTTAAATATGCTGTACTTAATCCTCACAATAAACAAATGAAGTAGGTACTAATACCATAATTTTACAATGAGGATGTTACTTTGCCCAAAGTAACAGATTTTAAGTGGTACAGCCACTAAATCTTTCTGTCTGGTAGCCCTTCTCCCTATGAGAATATCTTGTTAGTGCAAAAAAAGCAGGTGCTAACTAGTAGAACATTCAAAATCCAGATTCAGTTAAAATTCTATGGAAACTCCAAACTGATATCCATAATATCAACATTCCCACTTGATCCAAGAAAAGTCAGTCAACTCAGGACATCATCTGACAAGCATCATCCCTATTTTCTAGATGCTAGGATAGAACCAGCCTGATTCAGTAATAAGCACATGTGCCACTATGGGGCAGCGTCTATATCTTGTGTGTGCTCTGAACAGCGCTCACCTCAGAGTGAGTATTTAGGCTACACTTGAAAGTGGAATTAACTCAGGGACTTTCCCAAAACTAAACAGCAAGTGGCAAAACCAGGACTTCTGCAGTCTCTACTCTGGATATCAGCCATAGTCTGTACCTACTAGAAGTGAACTAGCTTCACAGAAGAGAATTCAGTCTGGTCCCATCAGAATCTACTAAGTCTGCCAACTTTCACAAACTAATAATACAGATGAAGAGGTTTAAATAAACATGACCACCTCAGGTTCCCTTTCAAATGATTTTACACAAGAAGGAATGCACTTGCACCTTCAGAAGGAGGAACCAACTTCAAATTGACAGGATTTCAGGAAACTCTGATTGAAAATCACATTTTTCTGACATCTCCCAGAATGAGAATTCATTGTAAGATCCTCTTCTCAATGAGCAGCAGCCTCTTATAAATTAATACTGTCTATCTCCTGCTCATGCCCTGAACTTCCTCAAGCAGCAACACATCACTCATATCTTCTTCATTTCCTTTCCTGTTGACCCATACAAGCCTCATGAATACCACCTAAGTATAAAATGAAAATTGTAAGACAGACTCCCATAATCTTCTTAAAGAAAGCCCAAAAGGTAACTTCGACCTGGCAAAGTAAACTGATTTCCTGCTAGCTTAACTAACATTTATTGAGAGCTTATAATAACACAGGCATTGTATAAGGGGAAAAGGGATGCAAAATTATTGAGGTATATGGTCCCTGCCTTGAGAAGCTCACTATTAAGTGGAAGAAGGGCATATTCTAATATTTCCTTATAAAGAAATAAACATTATTTTCCCAGGATTTTTTTTCAAATATGTCCTCACTTACTCCAAGCTATTGCCAAGATATCAAGCTCACCAGGCCTCCTTACTTCCAGCTGCCTAGTAACATCTCCATGTGCATATCCCATGACAACATGATCTCAGCATACCAGACTAGCTCCCCTATACCTCTTTCTATAGCCACCCAAACCTTAAAAAAATCTGCTCTAGGGCTTCCCTGGTGGCGCAATGGTTGAGAGTCCGCCTGCCGATGCAGGGGACACAGGTTTGTGCCCCGGTCCGGGAAGATCCCCCATGCCGCGGAGAGGCTAGGCCCGTGGGCCATGGCTGCTGAGCCTGCGAATCCGGAGCCTGTGCTCCACAACAGGAGAGACCACAACAGTGAGAGGCCCACATAACGCAAAAAAAAACTGCTCTACTTTTACTAATCCATATCCTGGTCAATGAAATTCCCATTTACCCAATTTCTCAAATTAGAAAACTTAGCCCACTGTCTCTCCCCAGTCACTAAATCATATTACAGCTATCTTAGAAATATTTCTAAAATCCATTCCCCTCCTCTTCACTCCCATGGCCACATTTTATTCAGACTCTCAGTCAACTGCAACAACTCTAATTAGTCTCACTGCCTCATTTCTCATTACCTTAATCTGCACTTGTCACTCCCTAACATTAAAACGCTCCAATACCTCCCTACTCTCTTTTCAGTCTCACCTGGCAATTTCCCCACCACACATCCTGTTTTGGACAAATTTCTGACACTTAAACATCATGTTATTTTTTTTTCCTCACACTTTCACCATGCCTTTACTCATGCTGTTGTCTCCATCTGGAATGCCTTTCTTTACTTGTGCAACCTCCTACCCATCTTCCAACACCCAACTCAAGTATCTCCTCCCTACAAACATTTCCCTGACTTTCCAGGCAATGGTAATACTTCCTTCACACCATATAAATTCCTTTTAACGGATATGTAACACACAACACTACAATTTTCATGTGAATATGTCTCTCTGATGTTCTTGAAGAAAGATATTCATATTTCTAACCCCAGTGCCAGTTACATAATAAGTGCTCAATAGGGACTTCCCCAGTGGTCCAGTGGGTAAGACTCTGCACTCCTAATGCAGGGGGCCTGGGTTCGATCCCTGGTTGGGGAACTAGATCCCGCATGCATGCCGCAACTAAGAGTCGCATGCCACAACTAAAAAGTCCGCATGCTGCAACTAAAAGATGCCACATAGGTTAAGAATCCACCTGCCAGTGCAGGGGACACTGGTTCAAGCCCTGGTCCAGGAAGATCCCACATCCCATGGAGCAACTAAGCCCATGCGCCATAACTACTGAAGCTGCGCTCTAGAGCCCGTGAGCCACAACTACTGAACCCGTGTGCCACAACTACTGAACCCGTGTGCCACAACTACTGAAGCCCGCGTGCCCAGAGCCTGTGCTCCGCAACAAGAGAAGCCACCGTAATGAGAAGCCTGCGCGCTGCAACGAAGAGTAGCCCGCGCTCGCCGCAACTAAAGAAAAGCCTGCGTGCAGCAATGAAGACCCAATGCAGCTATAAATTAATTAATTAAAAATAAAAAATAAAAATGAAAGATGCCACATGCCGCAACAAAGATCCCACATGCCGCAACTAAGACCCGGTGCAGCCAAAAATGCATTAAAAAGAAAACTTAACAAGTGCTCAATAAATGTGTGTTTAATAAATTGTGTGCCCTCATATATCCTGGATCAATTTGTTATTTGGTTATTTTCCCAAAATTTTATGGATTCTTGAACTTGGCTCTATGTAAAAGTCCAACTTTCATAACACTGCTTTGAGTTTTCAAGAGGTTTTATTATTATTATTCAAATGTCAAACAAGTGTAGGAATTATAATGCCTAAACATCCAATGAAAATACGTTAAAAGCTCCCCTATTCATTAAGGAACGAATGAGAGTCCCCCTTCACAATCCTAACTAGAAGGATCCACCTTTCTCTAGACTGATTGATCTGATATCCGGAAAAGCCCTCACATAGGAACTACTGTGCACACAAGACCAACTGAAGGTACACCCAAAATAATTCCAATTAACTTGTGCTAAATTAAGAGCAGGGACACAAATCCTATTTGCCCTGGTTTACAAAGTCAGAGAGAGTATAGAATAGCAAAGAAACAGCTCTCACTGAACTCAAAACTTTTTCTGGAGAGGAAGAATTGGGGAGGGTCGGATGATCCACATTTATTCGGGCCTGCCCAAGTTTCTACTTCCCCATGTCGAAAGGCAGCACTCCTCAGTTTCTGATAGTTCTTCCCCAGGGAACCAGTTTTTATCTCCTGTTTCTTCCCTACACTTGCCTGGAAACAGGTTCGTTTCCCAGGTTCACACAGAGTAACCAGAGAAAACACGGTAGCTTCAATGATTGTGTGTAAAGGGCGGGCTGAAGCCCGGCGATCAGAGACTGTAAAGAGGAGACGGGGACCTTCCGGGACGCCTGATGACTTCGGGCAGACAGGGCTTCCTCTAGCCCTTCTCCGAGGTCTTGCCCCACGCCCTCACCCCAGAAACAGGCTGGGAAGAAGGCCACTCGGGTGGGAAACACCTGGGAGGAAAGCTTTCAAGGTAGCCTGAGGGGTCGGAGTCAGCCTCTTGCTGGGTCAAAGGTCGGCGCCTCGGCTGCCAGGAGGGCCCAGCAGGGACCCGGAGCGAGAGGCGTGTGACCGGCACTGGAGGGTTAGAGGGACCGGCAGCTGGAGTAGCGAGCCGCTTCTCTCTCCGCTCCGCCGCACGCAGCCTCTGCGCTCCTCACCAGCTGCCCTCCCTCCCTCTCCCCGCATAACCCCTGTCGTGCCCTAGCGAGCGCAGGCCCCGCCTCCAGGGCCGCCTCAGGGCCAAGGCCTAGTATGGCAGTACCCGCAGAGGTTGGCCAGGTTCGGAGACCGGCCCGGGCCGGCGCCGCTTACCGAGCGCCGCTTACCCTGCCTCCTCCTCCACCACCCGCGCCGCTCCCGGACCGGCTCGCTCCCGACGCCACCGACGCCGCAGCTGCTCCGGGCTCACGGACGCGCTCCCGACCTCCCCAGACCCTTCCCCCGGCCCGCCGTGCCCCGCAGGATCCTAAAGCCTGCCGCGTGATACGTTCGCCCGCGCCGACTGCCTGAGGCTGGCTCGGACCACGATTCCCAGCAACCATCACAAAGACTACGACTCCCAAAATGCACCACGAGAAAGAAATTAGCAAAAGAAACATGTATCAAGAGTCTACTGGATGCAAGTTGAATTAGCAGTTTCTTTAAATATGGCAGACCCTGAAATCGGCAATTCCACTTCCAGCAGTAAATACATCCTCTAAAAACACTGGCAAAGTTTGGAAAGATATATGTTCCAAGCTCTTTATTGCAACTCTGTAAGTGAAAGATTGGAGACAAACTCATTCAATCAACATATATGTAATTGTATGCCTGCTATGTACAAAGCACCGTGTAAATCTGTGTCAACTTGGCAAGTTACCTCTCTGAGTCTCAGTTTTCTCACACGCAAAATGGAAGATTAAAAAAAGACATGCAGAAAATAAAATTAAAAAAAAAAAAAGAATCTGGAAAAAAAAAACCAAAAAAAAGACATGCCGGGCAGTGTGTGCGTGTGTGTATGTGTCTCCTTATAATGACTTTATAAAGTTGGTACCTCACAGATAACAAAAAAAAAAAAAAGGTTTTGAGTGATTAAACAGCTTGCTTAATGTTCTAGAGTTAGTAAGAGGTGAAGGAAAGTTTAAACCCAGATCTATCAGGAAAGAGGTCTTAATAGCCCAAAAGCCCAGGTAACTTTTAATTTTTCTTGTCTGTTTACACAGTGGCATAAAACATGATTAGTGGTAAAAAGTTGTACCCTAACAGGATATAAAAAAAGAGAAGTGGTAATAGGAAGGCATCTTGAGGTGAACCCCAAGAACTATTGTTCCTGAACATGAGTTAGAAGCCTCCTGTACAGCTGAAAGAACCCCTTCCATACCTGACTTCCTTTTAGCACATCTTTGTTGAGCACCTACTGAATACCCAATTCTGGGAGTAGTAAAAAGAAAAACAGTTACAATTCTGAGATTATATTGTAAGAAAGTGATAGACAGATGATAGATAGAAAAATAGATATACAATTAAATGTTTTAAATATCAAACAGTGAATTATCGAAGGTAAGCTTAGAAAAGCTCAAGCTGTAAATGCCCTGAAAATTCAGAGAATGGAAAATTCCCTGTCAATCTTCAGAGGCTTTTTGGGGGAAGATGAAGATGAAATTAAGTCTTAGAGGAGAGAAGAAAAGGAAAGGTGAAAGTGTGAAGGTGAAGAAACACAATACACTGGTGGGAATTGAATTAAATACAGATTCAGCAGAGGGTAAGCTTATAAGTCCACAGACTGAGTAGGTAAGAGCGCAACCTCTGGGATACTGTGGAAATGAATCCCAGGCTGGGTACCTACTAGATGTATGACTTTGGACAATTAAATGAGCTCTCTAAGCCTTAGTTTCCTATCTGGAAAATGGGGATAATAAAATGCCTATGTTATATTGGTTTGGTTATCCAGCACTGAGCCCTTCCCCTCCTTTTCTGGGGGCCTTTTCTTTTGGGTAGAGTCTTTTTTTTTTTTTTGGTACGCGGGCCTCTCACTGTTGTGGCCTCTCCCATTGAGGAGCACAGGCTCCGGACGCGCAGGCTCAGCGGCCATGGCTCACGGGCCCAGCCGCTCCACGGCATGGGGGATCTTCCCGGACCCGGGCACGAACCCGTGTACCCTGCATCGGCAGGCGGATTCTCAACCACTGCGCCACCAGGGAAGCCCCTTTGGGTAGAGTCTTGATGGAAAACCAGGCCCTGGGCAACCAAGATAAGTGAGCTCATGTGACCTGGGCTTGGCCACTAGGTGCAACCTCCAAGGGCTTCAGCTCTTGATCAAGAGATGCAGAGATGAAAAGATGGTCAGAACTCATTCATAACAGGTGCTGTCCACAAATGCAGTGACCAAGTCATGCAGCACCAGGGGCTGTGGTGTCCTGGCTGTATGGTTCCTGCAGAAAAATAGTTGTGCTTCCTATTTCCTGGTCTTCAGAGAGTTTGGGTTCCTGCACATTTTCTAAGCCTGTTCTTCCTGTCTCCTGCAGATTCTGTGACCCTCCCCACACCAATGTTCTTCTAGTAAATTTCATTTTTTTTCCATATTTCTGTAACTATTCTATAACTCTTAAAAGGTTCCTAAGTGATATCACACACACAAACATGTGCCTACTCAAGCTTACTCATTCTTTCACCAAACATCTATTGAAGTCTTTCTTTGTGCCAGGCTCTACTCTAAAAGTGAGGATACAACATAATGTACAACACGATAAGTATAATTAACACTGCTGTAAATCCTAAGGGTTCTCATCAGAAGGAAAACAGATTTTTTTTTCTATTTCTTTAATTTTGTATCAATATGAGATGATGGATATTCACTAAATTCATTGTGGTAATATGTAAGTCAAATCATTGTGCTGTACACCTTAAACTTATACAATGCTGTACATCAATCATGTCTCAGTAAAACGGGAAGAAAAAATTTAAAATACAGTGGCATATACATATATGCATGCTTTTGTAACCATCAGAAATATGCACGTGTGTATCCATCAGAAATATGGCTAAAGGGACTTCCCTGGTGGCACAGTGGTTAAGAATCCACCTGCCAATGCAGGGGACGTGGGTTCGAGCCCTGGTCTGGGAAGATCCCACATGCCACGGAGCAACTAAGCCCATGCACCACAACTACTGCGCCTGCGATCTAGAGCCCGCGAGCCACAACTACTGAAGCCCGTGTGCCTTGAGCCCGTACTCCACAACAAGAGAAGTCACCGCAATGAGAAGCCCGTGCACCACAATGAAGATTAGCCCCTGCTCGCCGCAACTAGAGAAGGCCCGTGCGCAGCAATGAAGACCCAATGCAGCCAAAAATAAATAAATAAACTTAAAAAAAAGAAATATGGCTAAAAATACTCAAAAAATATGTAGTGTTACACAATACTGTAAATCAATACTTCAATTTTTTAAATGTAGTGTTTTTAAGTGAGGCTATAACAATGAAAGAAATCCCATGGCAACTAGGAACAGCTGGAAGAGGAGCAAATTTGGGGAGGAAGATGATGTTTAGGACATGTTGAGACTGAAATGTCTATGAGACATCCAGGCAGAAATATTTAGTAGACATTTGGATACCTTCATTGGAACTCAGCAGAGATCTCTGGAGTGTAGATAAATATTTTGGAGCCATTGTCCTAGTGGTAACGGTTCAAGCCATGAGCAGGGAATAAATGGCCTAGGAAGAAGGCTAAAAAAATATTAATAATATGGGGAGGAAAAAAGATAAAAGGGCCCCAAATGGAATTTAAAACCAGTATTTAAAGGATGGTGGAGAAAGAGGAACCAATGGCAATAAAATTTCTGAAGACAGCACTATTTAAAAAAGAGGAGAATTAGAGGAGAAAGATGCTGTGGAAACTACAGGAGAGACTTTCAATAAGGAAGTTGTCAAATGTCTCAAAAGAGAAAAGGAAATTAAAATGCCTTGAAGACTTCAGGAAAATCTACTTCGGGTAAGTATTGGTTTGAGAAATGAATGGAAGGAGAGAAAGTAGGGGCAACAAATACTAGATCTTTGCAAGAAACTTGACTGTGAAATGAAAGGGAGAGGGAGTGATAGGAGTAAAGGTTGGGGGAGATGAGAATGAAAGAGTGACTTCCAGGACAGGACAGACTGGGGAGTATTTCTATGCTGAGAGCAAGAGGACAGAATGAGGATGATGAAACAGAAACAGATGCTTCTCAGGGAAGTTGCGTGGAAAGGGAGGGAGGGGCAAGCTAATGAAGGAGGGACTGGAGGAGGAGAGAGGAATACCACAGCACCTGAGAAGGTTAATCTGGGGTGGAAAGGACTCCTGCATATCAATTTGTAGGTGCTAAAGAGATTACACACAGACTCAGTGCCATTAAAGTATGTGTTCATTTTGTTTTCTAGCAAAATGTTAGTTTGGGTGACCTGTTGATACAGTGGTTTGGTGCATTGACCCTGGACCCAGATTGCCTGTGGTTGAAATCCCACCTGTATCTCTACTGCTTAACAGCTGTGTGATCTTGGTCAGTTTACTTTATCTCTCTGTACTTCATTTTCCTTATCTTTAAAAGGCGGGGTGGGGTGGGGGAGTCACACAGTAAGGGCTATGGAAGTACTAGCCATTATTATTTTTTCCACTAGTTTGTCATCTCCCTGAAGTTGAGGTTTTCTCTTTTGTTCAGGGTTGTCTACTCAGAGCCTAGCACTTAGTAGGTGCTCAATAAAAATTTCATGAATAAACTGGGATGAGAGAGCGAGGCGTGGAGGGAAGGGAAGACTTGGTAGTTGGATGCTGGGCGGGCTGGAAGCCAGATACCTTAGTCATACTCTGTGCCGCTCCGCGGTTTCCTGGGGCCTGAAGCAGCGGGCCTACATCCCGTCTCTGAGACCTTGCCCAGGACTCGCGAGGTCGGAGCGCTGAGACGATTGTGTGCTCCGCGGCTCCACCCCCGCGAGGCTCCTGCGGCCCCGCCCCTGGTGGGCGGTGTTGTGCCGGCAGGGAGTATACCGGCTCCAGTCGCGAGCTAGCCGTGAGGGGCGGGGCCGGGCTGGGCGGGGCCGACTCAGCCCGGCTTTGGCTCACCTCATCAAAGAAGGGCGGAAGTCTCAACCCCAGTCTTGACCTCCCTTGGGAACCCGGCACCGAGAGTCGGGCCTCGCCCCACGGGGCGGCGGGCCTGGGCGTGCACTGGCGCGGGCGGCACCATGAAGCGTGCGGGAACTCTGCGCCTGCTCTCGGACCTGAACAACTTCAGCGGCGCGGCCCGGCTCCGGGAGTTGTTGGCCGGGGACCCAGCCGTCCGAGTTCGCTGCAGCCCGGACGGCCGCCACCTGCTGCTGCTGCGACCTCCGGGGGCACCGGGCCCGCAACTGCTGGTCGCGGTGCGTGGACCCGGCGCGGAACTGGAACGTGCCTGGCCAGCTGGCCAGCCCTCACCGCTAGACGCCTTCTTCCTATCGTGGCCGTCACGACCGGCGCTAGTCCTAGTGTGGGAGAGTGGCCTAGCCGAGGTGTGGGGCACGGGGGTGGGGCCCGGCTGGCGGCTGCTGCAGAGCACCGAGCTGTGTACTGGCGGTGGAGCCCGTGTGGTGGCCGTGGCGGCGGCCCGAGGCCGCCTGGTGTGGTGCGAGGAGCGTCAGGCCGGCGCTGAGGGCCGCGAAGGGCCTCCCGCAGTGGCTTTCAGCCACTGTGTGTGCGTCCGGACCCTGGAGCCCAGCGGGGAGGCCGGCACCAACCTGGGCCGTACACACATCCTGCTGCACAACTGCCCCCGTTTCGGGCTGCTGACCTCCCGCAAGGACCTGTTCCTGGTGCCCACTGCCACCACCTGGCCTGGCGTGGGCCACATTCTGCTCATCTGGAGCCCAAGCAAGGGCAAGGTGGTGGTGGCTGCCCCATGTCTTGGCCTCTCCCACAGTAAGAGCCTGAATCCTGGAGGAGGGGACCCGTGGGACTTCAGGACCCTGCTCCGAGGCCTTCCTGGGCTGCTGTCCCCCAGGCAGCCATTAACTGTACACACCTGGGCCCCAACTCCCCAGGGCCTGCTGTGGCTTGACTTCAGGGGCACTGTGAGCCTGGTGCAGCCCCACGGTGGTACCCGGGCTGTTGGCACCCTTCAGGAGGCACCTGCCAGCCTGGCAGGGTCTGCAGCACTGGGCGCATTTCATGGCACTCTGGCCTGTGTGCTGGGCTCCACATTGGAACTGCTGGACATGGGCAGTGGGCAGCTGCTAGAAAGGAAGGTCCTAAGTACAGATCGAGTACATCTGCTGGAACCCCCAGCCCCTGGCATGGAAAATGAGGAAGAGCTGGAGACCCGAGGGGGTCTTCGTTTGCTTTCAGCCGTGGGTCTGTTTCGAGTAGGCTGGGAAGCCCCACAAGGCCTTGAGCTGCCTTCAGCTGAAGATCTGGTGTTTGAGGAGGCCTGCGAGTACTACCAGCGGCGGAGCCTGCGTGGTGCCCGGCTCACCCCAGAGGAACTGAGACACAACAGCACATTCCGGGCACCTCAGGCCCTGGCTTCCATCCTCCAGGGCCACGTGTCCCCATCAACACTATTGACCACGCTGAGGGCCGAGCTTCGGGATTACCGGGGCTTAGAGCAGCTTAAAGCCCAGCTGGTGGCGGGGGATGAGGAGGAGGCTGGCTGGACTGAGCTGGCAGAGCACGAAGTGGCACGGCTGCTGAGGACTGAGTTGATGGGAGACCAGCTGGCCCAGCTCAACACCGTTTTCCAAGCCCTCCCTACAGCGGCCTGGGGTGCCATCCTCAGGGCCCTGCAGCTCCAGCCAGATGGGAATGGCAGGCTGAGGTCCCAAGCTCCCCCTGACGTGTGGAAGAAGGTACTGGGTGTTACAACAGGTGGAAAGGAGCCACCCAGTGGGATACTGCCCCTCTTTGAACTCCTGTGCCGATGCCTCTGCCGGCTGGAGCCACGATGGCTGCCACCCTTTGTGGAGCTGGCACAGCAGCAGGGCGGGCCTGGCTGGGGATCAGGGGGCCCAGGGCTGCCCCTCTATCGCCGAGCCCTGGAAGTACTAGGTGAGGAGGGGACTAGGCCTGAAGCACTGGAGCTAGACCTGCTCTTGGGCAGTGGGCGGCCCAAAGCTGTGCTCCAAGCTGTGGGGCAGCTGGTGCAAAAGGAAGAGTGGGAGCGGGCTCTAGAGGCTGGCTTGGCCCTCAGCTCCTCCAGCCCCCTGCTTCGAAGTGAGATCTTCAAACTGCTGTTGGCCGAATTTGCCCGGCACCGCCGGCTTGATGCTCACCTCCCCCTCCTTTGCCGCCTGTGCCCACCAGACCTAGCTCCAACTGAGCTCCTGCTTCTACTGCGGACACACCTCCCAGATGAGTTGGAGCCCCCCGCCCCATTCCCTGAGCCTGGGGCAGAGCCCCCTCTCACTGTGGGCTTGCTCAGAGCCCTGCTGGAGCAGACTGGGACTCAAGGACGACCCTCTGGCCCAGTTCTAAGCCAATATGAGGACATTCTATGGGACCCAGGCACTCCACCCCCTACCCCACCTCGGGGACCTATGTCAGCCCTCCAGGCATCAGACCACCCAGGCCTGGAGGCATGGGCACCATCTGGACAGGGCCTCTGTGTGACTGACACAGGCTGAAAATTGTTTCTAGGACACAGTGATCAGGGAAAGGTGTCTAGGAGTTGGAGGGGACCAGAGTGGGGACCTGTGTGTGCAATACTCACAATACTCTTCTGGAGCAATTTATATATATATATATGTGTGTGTGTGCGTATAATAAATATGTTTGGTCTTTATCCTCAGGTTTCTGTCTTGGCGCAAAGCTCCTAAAACACTTGGAATTTCCTGAGTGATAGAAATATCTTTGTTATAACGTATGGACACCAAGGGGGGAAACTGGCGGGGGGGTAGGGGTCGGGGAGATGAATTGGGAGATTGGGATTGACACATATACACTAATATGTATAAAATAGATAACTAATAACCTGCTGTATAAAATAAAATTCAAAAAAAAAGAAAAACTACATTGCTGGTAGTAGTAATGGTGCTAACCACAGGAGATTCTGGATTTTAAATTTCAAAGTGATAGCTTTAGATTTTATGAGAGTAATAAACAGGAATAGATCCAATGGTTAATTGATGTGCCTTGATTTAGACAAACCTAATAGATTAAAATCCAAGCATACCTCAAAGATAAATTAAGGTCAAATAACTTACACTGCAAATAAATTTACAGTAGAAGCCATTTAAACAGCAAATCCTCACTACATTTTAAATATGATCTGATTCCTATTTTGGGAACATATTTATTAGATAAATTAAGGTGTGCTTTATCATAAAAATGAACACAGATGCAGGGGGAGAGAAAAAGCTAAAAAAAATTACCAGAAAATTTCAGATTTAAACTGGAGATTTAGTTAATATTATATCCAAATATTTTTTAAGTTTTGAATTGTTACTTCCCAAAGGTCAAAGTTTTCATTTTCAACAGAAAAAAGTTGCCTACAAGAAATATTAAAACAAATTAAATAGGGAAACTCTTTGAGGTGGTGGGACTTATTCCAGCTCCCTATGCTTTGTGTTGGAAAAATAAATAAAATTTAACAGTCCATGAGCTTGCTGTATAAAAATAAAATTAAATTAAATTTAAAAAAAAAGAAATGTCTTTGTTATAACAAGCCCCTTTAGACCAAACCTGCATTTACACTAATGAGGTAACTTAAAAGTGGGAACCCCTAGCGTCAGGATGGGGCTGGTCACCAGAAAGACCCGAGTGATGAAAGGGTTGGAACTTTCAGCTCCATCCTCAACCTCCTGGGAGGGGAGTGGGGCTAGAGACAGCTCTACAAAAGCTCCTGAACAGGGAAATTTGATGAGCTTCTGGCTTGGTGAACACATTAAGGTGCTGATGCACCCAGAGAGGGCATGGAAGCCCCATGCACACCCCTCACACCATGCCTTGCCCTATGCGTCTCTTCCATCTGACTGTTGTATCCTTTAAAAAACTGGTAAACATAAGTATTTCCCTGGGTTCTGTTAGCCATTCTAGCAAATTATCAAACCAATTTATAGCATGGGAACTCCCAATTTATAGCCAGCTGATCAGAAGTACCAGTGACTTGTGACTGGCATTTGAAGTGAGGGCAGTCTTGTGGGATTGAGCCCTTAACCTGTGGGATCTGTGCTAACTCAAGGTAGTTAGTATCAGAATTGAGTTGACTTGCAGGACACCCAATTGATGTCCACAGAAAATTGATGGTTGGTGTTGGAAAACAGTCCAGAAATGCATACACGGTTGGTGTGTTTTTCAATAGCTGAGGGCCTCATAGAGTTGGTTATAGAGGGAGTGGTTAAATCTGAATCTGTTGGCTAAAGTGACCACTTCCAATAATGAAAATAATTTACATTTATGAGCATTTAAAGTATACCAGTCACTCTGTTAGTCTTTAAATAGTCCCTCTTTTAATGTTTCTAATAACCCCATCCTGAAAGTACTAATATTATCTCCATTTTACGGGTGAGGAAACAGAGATTTAGAAAGATTACTTGACCAAGGTCAGTCAGCTAGAAAGTAGTAGCTCTAAGATTTGAATCACTTCACTGTACAGCCCAATAGCTTCTACCGGCTTGGGCTTGAAGCACTTCTCATTCCTGGCTCAATGCTAGCTTCTCTAGCCTGTTGTGAGGAGGGGGATCTGCAGAGGTACACACTTCCTTTCCTCAAGACTCTTCTGTTCCTGAGTAGGAACTGTGCCGGCCCTGAGCCCATGCTTGTCTCCCCCAGGATTTCTGGAGCAGCCACTGGATAAGGGGAAGATTTACCACAGACAGGAGAGCTACCTGCAGAGCCCTCTGGCTTGGTAACAAGAGTCACTGGAGGAGGGTTGCTTGGAGGCTAACTCCCAAAACTAAGAAAAAAGAGCGTCTCCAGAACATACTTCTGTTCATCTGGATTTAGTCAGCAGGACCACCTTTGAAGAGGCCTAGGCCCTCTGCCCACTTCTACCCAAGTGACCCCTCAGGCTGGTTCTGGGCTTAGGGTAGGACTCTGGATGCTGCTCCTCAGCATCACCCTGGGCCCCCAGGTATCCCTTGTCCAAGGCTTGGGCCCAAGGTAAGGACTACCTCTTAGCTTTGCCCTCAGCTAGGACCTGCAGCTTGGGTTCTGCTCAGCCTCATCCCGGACTTAAGGTGGCCCTTTAGGCTCATATGGGACTAGGGACAGTTCCTCAGTCTCGAGGAAGGGGGCAGCACCTCAGGCTTATACAGGGCTTGTGTTACTCCTCGGCCTCATGAAAGTCTAAGGATGGTACCTTGACCTCATCCAGAATTTGGATGGCTGTTGTCCTGGCCCTTAAGCCAGGTTGTCTACCAATATCAGGAGTCAAGCTACTGACCCTTAAGCTTCTGCTCCTCCCAGAGGCCCAGAACTAGGGACAGGTCATCCCTTGGCCTCTACCTCAGCCCTGGTTTGGGTGGGGTTCATCCTCCTCTTTAGTCTGGAGGCTGGGCCCATTATGGCCCCTCTGTGGGAAGCTGGGGATGGACAAAAGGAGGAATCTGTTTCCTGTTCATGATCCTGCTGAATCATGGTTGTTGTTTTTTGGGTTTTCTTTGTTGGCCACTCCGGGTGGCTTGTGGGATCTTAATTCCCTGACCAGGGATTAAACCCGCGCCCCCTGCATTGGAAGCACAGAGTCCCAATCACTGGACAGCCAGGGAAGTTCCTCATTGTTGTTTCTTCTCAGCCTGAGATTGGCTTGGGCCTCTTTCTGTGCTTGGAGGGAAAAGAATTGTATTCAGTGGGTCTCTGGGGCATGGGCAAAAGAAGGGGGCCAGGTTTTTCCTTGGACTTGTTTGGCTCAAGGAATTTCCTCAGGGCCACCCACAAGTAGGGGAGCCACCCAGCCTGGCAGCTCTGAGGAGAGCAGGTGAGCTTAGATGGGAACTTTCACCTGCTGTTACAGACTTGGTGATTGATTCCTCTTGTCCTTGCTCATGCTCCAGCTCCAGTGAGGAGGATAAAGTGACCCCCAACCATGTCTCAGGACTTTGGAGAACAGCTCGGGGATATAGATATCATTGTGTGACTGGGTTCTGGTGGAGTGTGTGAGAGGACCATCAGAGAGCTGGCCCAGTGTGGTCTTCCTGAGTCAGAGGGCTCCAAATAGGTGAGTGGAGATCCCAAGTCTGAGGTCTTTGGTTGGCAGGGAGTATTCTAGGATCAGAAAGTAGAGAGGGTCCCTAGACAGGATGTTGGGACCTGGGGATATGGGAGATCTGGGAGCTCTGAGGTCCTTGATCTTGGGTGCCTGGGTAAAGGGCGAAGTTCTGGGGCTGAAGGTTTTGAGCAGTGGACAAGATCCCAGGTCCAAAGTCCCTGGGCAGGAGGTGGTAGGAAGGCCTGAGGTCCCTGGGTAGGTGCATTTCCACAGGTATGCCTCATCTTTGGAGCATACTACTCTCAGGTTCACTTGGTAGTAGTCTCTGGAAAGCTTGAAGGTGAAGCTAAGCTACACAAGACCAGAATGCAGTCTGGGCAAAGGAGAGGAAGCAAATCCTGAGGCTCCTCTACCTGCCTATATGGCCATGGAGCCCAATCCTCCCTTTATCATCTCCCTACTGCCCACCCATATTCCCTTCCCTCACCAGGAGATTCACTGTTTAGACACAGACCATGGTTTCCATGCCACCCAATGACTGGAACACAAGACTACAGCAACCCAGGACTTCCCTGGTGGCTCAGTAGTTAAGAATCCTCCTGCCAATGCAGTGGACACGGGTTCGAGCCCTGGTCCAGGAAGATCCCACATGCCGCGGAGCAACTAAGCCCACGAGCCATAACTACTAAGCCCGCGCGCCTAAAGCCTGTGCTCCGCAACGAGAGAAGCCACCGCAAAGAGAAGCCCGCGCACCTCAAAGAAATGTAGCCCCCACTCTCCGCAACTAGAGAAAGCCCGCGCACCTCAAAGAAATGTAGCCCCCACTCTCCGCAACTAGAGAAAGCCCGCGTACAGCAGCAAAGACCCAACACAGACAAAAATAATTAAAAAAAAAAAAAAAAGACTACAGCAACCCAAGTCTTCCCCAACCCGCAAAGGCCAGAGATCAAAGCCCACCCCTTTCTCCTGTAGGAAACTGGTGGCCAGAGTGGGCTGTATCCAAACCACTCTGCTTTCCCCCCATACCCCGACCCAGCCATCAAGGGAACTTGTCCTTAGGAAGTGTTCCACACTGTACAAATGTACCAGAACTTGGTTCACACTTCCCCTTGGTGGTCAGGGAAAGAGAGGAAGTTGGAGAGTGGGGAGGGTGCAGCTCTAGACCCCCAGCTCCAGAGGGAGCCCCCTCAGGCTGGAATGCCTGCCCTGGAAGAAAGGAAGAAAAATCCTCAGAGTGGCTCCCCAGGGCCCCACTCAATCTCTTCTTAGGCACAGGCTCCCCCTGGTGGTTACTGTCATCACCGCCAGCTCCACCATTACCCTTAAACAAGCACACACTTGCCCATTTCTTGATTAAGACTGAAGAAGCCTTTGAAGGTGGTAAATTAAGGTTCTCTGAGGGCAAGAGAGGAGGAGAGGAAGAAGTCAGGGTAGAACTCAGGGAGCAAATCAAGGGGAGGCAAAGTGACCCTGGTCTTGTACTAGGACAGTATCACCCAGAAGAAAGAGGGACCTGAGCTGCCAGGATGATTCCTCTCCAGGAAGTTCCAGGGTTGGAACTCTGCCCTAGCTACCAGACTGATCTGGATAATTTGAGCCAACTGAGGAGGAAGTTGAGGGCACAGCAGAGATTTCTGGGAAGGCACAGTGAGGTCATATTTTACATGAATTTGAAATATAGGAATAAGATGCTGGGCTTTATTCAAAATCAATAGTCTCACTTTATGCACAAAATGTGAAATGAAGGTGAATCTTCCTAAATATAAAACTTTTTGAGAATCACAATTTCAAGGCTAATGGACTGTGTGAATTGTAAACTGCTTACACTATTACTGCATGCGTCCCCATTTCTGCTGGTAAACAAAAATTCAGGTGGGGAGGGAGGCTGAATCAGGCTGTGAGGTCAGGGCTGAGTGACCAGGGTCACTCACCAGTCGTAGGTAGAAGCCTTGGAGTGGTTTCTCCTCTACTTCCCAGAGGGAGAGCCCGGGCCTGGCTCCAAAGGTCGCTACACAGGAGCAAGAACAAAGGTGAGGAAAGACAGAGGCAGAGAGATGAGTAAGAGGATGAGGTTGGACCAGGAGAAGAGAGGAGACAGACAGATGGGAACGGGAAGAGGGACCTGGGGGAGGCAGGGAAATGCTCTCACTCTGGAGAGCAGAGGACTCTCTCAAGTGTGATTGCTGGAGGATGGAGGACAGAGCAGAGCAGAGGTCCCTTGGGGCCTCTCACCAGAATTATAGCCAGAGCATAGAGCCAGTGGGACAGCTCATCTAGATTTGGTCTCCTAGAGCTTTCCATTATCTGAGAAATGAAGGAAAAAGGAAGGAGCTGTGAAGAGCTGAGGAAGGGGGGGGGGGGTGGCCTGCACCAAGAATGAGGTCAGTCCACCTCATTTGGGCCTCGCTGAGCTAAAGGTTCTGGAGGGGCAGACTGTCCAGGTCTTTCATAGGTGTCAAGTCCTCAGGCTTTGGCAGCCACTCAGATTCCAAGGTGACATGCAGTCTTGTCAAAGTCTCTATTATTTTTGTTTTGTACCAGGGAGAAGTGGGCATTGTCCCACCCTTAACCACCCCACAGAGGCTCTAGGAGGAGCCTAGAGCCCCAGAACTGGGGGGCAGAGCCTCCCCAGCATAGAGCCTTCCCCAGCATAGAGCCCTTCCCACAGAGCCGTGATGCTGGACGTGGGAAGGCTACAGTGGGGGAAGGAAAGGGAAGGCTGATTGGAGGCATAGAGGCAGAGGGGACCCAAGCATAGCCAGGTCAGTGTCCTGGGCCAAGGCAGGGGGGACACTGACCTGGATATCACTGGAGAGTTATCCAGAGGGGAAACCAAGTGACTGCTCATCACTGACTAGATTGGTTCATTGTTCTCATAGCCCTTTGGGGATAGTGGAGGGTCAGTATGGGCAAGAGGTGATTCATGGGAAGCCTAGGAGAGGGAGGATGGACACATCAGTGACCCACTTCCTCCCTCCACCAACTGGTCAGGCCCTAGTGAGTTCCCCAGCAAGTAGGTCTCCCCTGTAAATGTTGGGGCAGAAAACATAAGGTGGGCTTTATGGGGTATAAGGGAATGGCTGCTTCAAAAGAGAGGAATGGAATGGCTCCAGAGTAGAAAGTTTGGAAGTGGATGGCCAAGAGGGATCAAACCAGAGAAGAAGAGTCAGAAAAACAGAGTGGGGAACACTGGTTGGATTTCCTAAACCTTTGTAGTTTCTCCAGTAAAAGATATAGTTTCTCCTTGTAGACAGCAGCACCTTCCCAGCTGGTCCCAGATCTCGCTACTGAGACCCTGAAGAGGTGTGTTTTTTGTTTTAATGACAAACTTAACTGGACCTGGGAGTAGGCTCTTGATTCTGTGTCAGTTTTGTTAGCCTTGTCCATCATCCCCTTAATTATATCAGTCAGACCCTTAACTCAAAGAGGGCTCATTTGCTTGGCATGAGGGAAAGCCAGGAGGAGAATCTGTGGTTAACCCATTTCTTCCCCTATGAATAGTTTTTTGGAAGCAGAGTTCCAAGGGGTCATGTATGTGGGAACGGCTGAGGAGCCATCAAGAAAACAAGAGGGAGCTCTTCTCCTCAGCACTGCCTGTGGAGGTGGCAGCCATCTCCTACTAGGCGTCATGGTCACCCTCAGACCCCTCACAAAGCCCAAGATTATCAGAAAGAGGACCAAGAAGTTCATCTGGCACCAGTCAGACTGATACGTCAAAATTAAGCAGAACTGGCGGAAACCCAGAGGCATTGACAGTAGAGTGCACAGGAGATTCAAGGGCCAGATCTTGATGCCCAACATAGGTTATGGGGGCAACAAGAAAACAAAGCACATGCTGCCCAGCGGCTTTGGGAAGTTCCTGGTCCACAAGGTCAAGGAGCTTGAAGTGCTGCTGATGTGCAACAAATCTTACTATGATGAGATTGCTCACAACGTCTCCTCCAAGAACCACAAAGCCATTGTGGAGAGAGCAGCCCAGCTGGCCATCAGAGTCACCAATCCCAATGCCAGGTTGTGCAGCGAAGAAAATGAACAGACAGCTCATGCACACATTTTGTTTGTGTTAATAAGACCATAAAACTCAGCAAAAAAAAAAAAGAGGGAGCAGTTGTCAGTCTGTCAACTCTGCCCTGCCTCTCCCATCACTGTGCCCAGCTTCAATTCCCCATCACAATCCTGTCAAGCTCTGGTCATCTCTTTTCATTCCTCACATCTCTCACATCCATCTCTCAAAGTAATGGATTCTCAGCTTATGTGTATTGACCACTCAGTGGACAAACCCACTGAGTCCATCAATACACTGAAATTCTTAACAGGTTGAATTCAACAAATCTTCTGTATTATAAACTCTGTTGATATCCCAATATCCTCTACTTGGGTATTCACATCTGGGTGGAGTGGTGGCAATGGAGTGGTAGTACCAAAGAAGGATCTGGAGCTGGGGGGTACCCATCCCATATGTGCCACAATGTCTGCACCCTCTTATCCACTCTTTCTGGAATACCATGGAGAGACTGTGGGTCCCCTACTGTTGTTCCAACTTTCTCTAACCCCAAATCCATGCAACTAATTCTAGGAAAGGGGGGATTAGGAGTTGGCCCTACTGAGACTTCTTTGGTGACTCTCCTAAAAAATCATTCTATAAAGGGGCTATTCCTGCATGAGGCTGAGGAAATACAGAGGTGAGAAAAGCCAACTGGGAGGTGCTCAAATGTAGCCATACAGAGAGGTAAAGGGGAACATGAATGGTTGTCCTGGTTGGTGTCTTCAGGCCAGATCTAAGTGGAGAGGCTGGCTGCCCTTTCATTCCATGGACCAGGGTTGGCAGAAGTTTCCCAGGTTTCTGAAATTTTCAAACCTTCCTCAGACTTTGGGCCTCCTTCCACATAGCGACCAACTGTAAAAGCTTTGAAAGGAAAAGGTACCATGCAATTGTCTTTAGGGAAATCTTAACGGGGCGGGGGGGGGGGGCAAAGAGGTGTGAGGAGAACTGGTGCCTCACTCAGCATCCAGCCTAGAGGCGTGAGGACCCCCAGAGATTGAATGGGTAGGAAGCAGCCTGAGGCTCTTGCAGTTTGTAGAAAAAAGAAAGGAGGCATGAGGTAGTACCAGCTGCAAGGCTTCTACGGCTCCCAGTTCAGGAAGAGAATCCCCAGAGTGGGAAAGAAAAGAACCCAGCTGAATGGGTAGGTTCTGGCAAGTAAGGAAGAAACAGGGATCGGGGAGCTAGCTTGGTTTGGCAAAAAGACCCTTATGGGGGCTTAACCCTGATGGCTACCCCAGCATATTAAGACCACCCTCGGGAACAGTCCTACTTTGTTGATGATCATATAGGGGTTCATTTTCAAAAATGTATTTAACACTGAGATCAGCTCATTAACATCTGGGAGCTGGAGAAAGAAAAAGGGGGAGGGCAAAGACTAAGATGTGTCTGGCTTGCCTCACTGGCCTCATGGAGGCGGAAACTCCCCCTTGGTCCCCTTCCAAATCCTCACACGACAGACACAACACCCTCCCGTTGTTCTATAGAGAACAGTGGTCTGGATTCTGCCAATGCTGACCCTTCCCCGCCACCAACATTTGTGTGCCTGTCTCAATTTGAAGGCTCTTGGGGACTAGGCTGGGAATCAAATTCTCCATCATAAAGGGGCTTCTTTAGGAATTCACTGGCGGTCCAGTGGTTAGGACTCTGTGCTTTCACTGCTGAGGGCGCAGGTTCTATCCCTGGTCAGGGAAATACGATCCCACAAGCTGCACAGGGCGTGGCTAAAAAAAAAAAGAGGGGCTTCTTTAAGTAGGGACAGATTTCTCCTCTCAGAGTCAATGACTCCCCAAGAGTGGGCTTAGGTTTCCTCCATCCAATTGGAGGCACATGTAGTGGGCTGAATCATGGCCCCCAAGTGATATGTCCACCCAGAACCACAGAATATGACCTGATTCTGAATCAGCGTCCTTGCAGAGTTAATCAAGGTAAGGATCTCAAAAAGAGGTCATCCTGGACTAGGGTGGGTCCTAAATCCAAGAATGAGTATCCTTATAAGACAGAAAAGGAGACAACACAGAGACACAGAAGGAGAAGGTCATGTGAAGACAGAGCAGAGATTGGAGTGATGGGTCTACAAGCCAAGGAATGCCAAGGATTGCTGCTAGCCCCCAGAAGCTAGGAAAGAGGCATGGGATGGATTCTCCTCAGAGCCTCCAGAACAAACCAACCTTGTGGGCACCTTAGTTTTGAACTTCTGACCTCCAGAACTGTGAGAGAATAAATTTCTGTTGTTTAAAGCCACCAAGTTTGTGATAATTTGTTACTGCAGCCCTAGAAAGCTAATACAGACCCCAAGAATGAGGTGGGGTCTCCCTCATCAGGTCTCCCTAAGGATGGGGTATATATCTTGGGTGGAAGCTATCTTTTCTGGGTCAAACTCAGGGTAGCAGTAAAGAGCTGAAGGTCTCGGGAGGGCCCCTCACCAAGCTAAGGCCTTAGGCCATGAACTTGCACTTGCTGGTAGAGCTCCCTGCACTTGCCCAGGGTGCTATAAGGCTGTGGCCAGGGTCTGGAGCTCTGACCCCTCTTCCTAGAGAGCTGAGAGGCAAGGTCCGCATTGCTTGGCAATACCTTCTTCAACGCTGCTTTGGTTGCTAGGAGAGGAGCCAAGAACAACAAACAGGACCCAGGCTCTGGTGTTGATGGTGGGAAGAGGACCTGGCTTTGACCTTAGCCTGGGAAGAAACTGCTCTGCCAGGCCATGCCTTGTATAACTTCCACCCACCCCTCCCCAACACACACACACACACACACACACACACACACACACACACACACACACACACTGGAAGAGCATTTCACACCTCAAAGTACCTCCCTGGACTTCCCTGGTGGCGCAGTGGTTAAGAATACGCCTGCCAATGCAGGGGACATGGGTTCGATCTCTGGTCCGGGAAGATTCCACATGCCGCGGATCAGCTAAGCCCTTGTGCTACAACTACTGAGCCTGTGCTCTAGAGCCTGAGAGCCAGAACTACTGAGCCCATACGCCGCAACTACTGAAGCCCGTGTGCCTAGAGCCCGTTCTTCGCAACAAGAGAAGCCACCTCAGTGAGAGGCCCACGCACCACAACGAAGAGTAGCCCTTGCTTGCCGCAACTAGAGAAAGCCCGCGTGCAGCCAAAAATTAAAGAAAAAGAAGTAACTCCCTGTCATCTACTTCATCTGATCCTCCTACCCTCTGAAGCCCACAGAGCAGCAGTTATGATGCCCATATTACAGAGAAAACTAAGTTGCAAACAGGCAAGCTGGATCCTTGGCCAGCAGGTGAGAAAGGTGGGACTAGAAAGGAGACAGGCCTACAGGCTTTAGGCCAGCACCTTTCCCCTTCCCGTGTGGACCTGGGGAACCCCTCTCAGCTCAAGGATAGGACCCCCAGGCATGAGTGGACTACCCTAGCAGTGGGAGTTTAACTTAGTACTTAGGCATATGAACAAAGGACCAAGAGCACTGAAACTTATAAGGCAAAGGAGGTACATGTAAAAATAAAACATCCGGGGCTTCCCTGGTGGCGCAGTGGTTGAGAGTCCGCCTGCCGATGCAGGGGACACGGGTTCGTGCCCCGGTCCGGGAAGATCCCACATGCCGCGGAGCGGCTGGGCCCGTGAGCCATGGCTGCTGAGCCTGCGGGTCCGGAGCCTGTGCTCCGCAATGGGAGAGGCCACAACAGTGAGAGGCCCGCGTACCGCAAAAATAAACAAGCAAATTAATTAATTAATTAATTAATTAAATAAAACATCCTTCTATTTTAATTAGCCCCAACCCTTCAAGAGGGCCTGCCTGCCCATCGATCTGGGGCATTCCTCCCAAGTGTTAGAAGGGTACCTGGAGACACACTGGATAAGAACTCACAAGGATTTAATCCTGCCTTTACCACCTATTGTCTGTGTAACCTTGAATAACTTTCTTAACCTCTTTGAACCTCAATTTCCTCAGCCATAAAAGAGGAAAAGGAATAGTATCTACATGATAGAACAATTTTGAGGATTAAAAGAGAGAATGACTGTGGAAGAACTTATTTGTATGTTCTATACATGTCATTTGGAGGGCACTAATAGTTAGGAATCTCTTAAGATCAGTTTCTCTGATCTTAAGGAAACTGAGGATCAGAGGATAAATGACGGAGAAAGGGTCACAAAGTAAGTACAACAGAATTATATCATACAAAGAGACTAGATTTTAAAGTAAACACATAGGTCAAAAATTGAATCATATAGTCAAAACATGATAACACCTTAAATCATCCATAAAATAAGGTAGAGCTGACCTCTCAATAAGTCCAGCTCAGCCAGTTGGGAACCAATTGTTGTTTCAGTGGTTGAGCACCAGATTTGGCAGCTGGCTTGCTTTTAGGGTCCATGTTGCATGAAAAATGCTTGAATCATTGAACTCACACTTAGTGTAACTGAGATGCCATCTCCCTTCTCAACCTGCCAGTTGTTTAAAATGGAGTTGCTCTTTGCTGAGTGCAGACGGCTGTACTGGTCCTAAGTTAAACGTGTCTATGGTGCGGCTCCGTAGAGGTGGAAGCAAGATTCAAACCTAATAGTTGGGCCTTCCTCCCAAGCATTTGTTCATCCAGCTAGGAGGTCTTGACTGCTGTCACTGTGGGCCTGCTTCTACCTGAGCCTGGGCTGGGCTGCCCGCCCACAGCGCCCCCCCAACCCATCCCTCTCACTCTCAATCTGCTCAGAAAAGGATTCCAGCATGGGCTTTTGATGCTGTGATATATAATAAGAAATATGTAATTGGTCTTCGTCTCCATTTCTGGCACAGAGCTCCTAAAACTCTTGGAGCTTCATAATTGATAAATGTGTCTTGAGAAACATGTCTTGATATTCATAACAAATAAACCCGTTCAACTACACCAGAGTTTATGTTAATGAAGTGACTTTTGGAAAGTACCTAAGGTTGGGGCTGGTTGCCAGGGGAACCAACCTAGTGATCAGAGGGTTGGAACTTTCAGTTCACCACCTGACCTCCAGGGAAGGGAGAGGGACTGAAGGTTGAATCCATCACCAATAGTCAATGATTTAATCAATCATGTCTATGTAATGAGGTTTCCATAAAAACCCCAAAGGACTGGATTCAGAGAGCTTCCAGGTTGGTGAACCAGAATGAATCCACCGGGCAGAAGGTGGTGTACTCCAAACTCCCCAGGGAGAGAAGCTCCTGTGTTCAGGACCCTCCCGGACCTCTACCTATGTATCTCTTCACCTGGCTGTTCATTCATATCCTTTAATATCCTTTGTAATAAACTGGTAATCTAGTAAGTAAACTGGTTTCCTAAGTTCCCTGAGCTGCTCTAGCAAATTAATCAAACCAGGGAGGGGTGGCATGGGAATGTCCAATTAATTAGCCAGTCGGTCAGAAGCACAGGTAACAACCTGGACTTACGATTGGCATCTGAAGTAGGGGGCAGTCTTGTGGGACCAAGCCCTTAACCCATAGGATCTGATGCTATTCTCCAGGTAGATAGTGTCAGAATTGCGTTGAATTGTAGGACACCCAGCTGGTACTGGAGAATTGCTTGGTGGTGTTGAAAAAAACATAATGGAGATACCCACGGAGGTGATCCACATGTTGATCCCCAGCAAGGGCCTGAAATCTGGGGGAGACAGGATGATAATGAGCCACCAGAGTTCCCAGTTCCTCCTAGTCCCACTGCAGGCTGCTTCCACCTCACCCAGCAGGTTGGACTGGATTTTTCTTTTGGTCTCCTATCCATAGATAGTGTTTACATCCATGTCCTGGGAGGTAGAGGGAGCAGGGTCAGGACACTAGGAGTAAGTTAAAATTTGAGGGGAAGGGGGTTTCCTGCCCGGAAATCCTAGGGAGAAGGGACAGAGAAATGAGATTGGGTAGACTGATGTCTCACATCTGTGACTGTAAGGCCTGGAATCTGACACTCCCATGGGTGTGGCTCAGGTTCTCTGGGAGGCTGGGATTCTGGAGTGGGGGTAGGATCTGAGTCTGGGACTCAGAGAGAAATTCCCAGGGGTGGAGGGAGGGTTAAGTCCCCTCTGTGCCTGAAGGATGGACTTAAGGAAAGAGTGAAGGCTGTACATGTTATTTCCAACGGAGTAGCTGCTGTAGGAAATGGCTTCATACAGCTGCTTATTGCTTATGAAGCTGCAGATGTTCCAGCCCCTGGGGAGAAAAAGCAGGGGGGAGAGTGGGAAAGAACTCAAGGCCAGGTCAGAATGTGCAGAAAGGTTGCGAGTCAGTAGAGGACAGGTGGGGGTGTAGAAATTAAGAGAAGATGGATGGAGATGAGGGGTCAGGGAGGAGAGAGAAAAATGGAAGAGGGGTCAGAGGCAGATGAGAGGAACCAGGGTATAGGCAGGGCTTGGGTTTGGGGAGTTCTGGGTAATGAAAGGGGATGGTTCTTGGAGGGATGGGGCCCAGAAAGTCATAGTGGGGAGCAAGTTGCATAAGGTGGGGAGGGGTTACAGGTTAGGATAGGATCTTCCTGAGGAGACCAGAGGTGGCTCCTGGCCTGAGTGACTAGCTTTCAGACATGAGGCATGCGCACTGGGTAGGGGAAGGGCAACAAACAAGAGGAGCGTGGTCACACCCAGCGGGAAGCAGGCAGATAGGTGGTGCTGGGAACTGGAGTGATAAAATGAATAGCCCCTGCAGAACTCACACAGGCAGCCTTACAGGCTGAAGCCAGACAGAAAGAGCACCAGACTGAAGATGAAGGCAAGCAGCAGGTACAGTTATGTAGCCAGCCTCATATTTCAAGACCTGGGAGGGGGCCTGGAGGGAATGTGGTCTTAGGCTTCTGCCAGACATCCAGGTAGCTACTCACACGTCTTACCTCCCGCCCGTGTGTGCAGGGCAGGGAGGGGTGGTGGCAGGGTGGCCTCTGGAGGACAAACTTACACATGGAGTTCGCCTTATCTTCTTGAAGATGTCCCACTGGCTGTCCTTGTTTTTTAGAGACCAAGAGACCTTGCTCTCACAAGTCTAGGTCTAAGTGGGAGTAGAGGCAGAGTGGTGAGACAGAAGAGACCCAATTAGCCATGCCCCTCCTTATACTATCCAGAAAGCATCATGATATACCGATATGGGACAGGAAGGCTCCAGTGGGGTACTCCAGAGCCTCTCTGCTTTGCTGCTAGACTGGCCTACTTAATTTGCAGTTTCCTAGCTCTTAACCCTCCCGTTCCTCCAAACCAGTCCTTCCATTCCTCCAAACCAGTCCTCCCACACATCCTACTTCACAGTCCCGGCCACTCCAACCCTGGTGGGCTTTGAAGCATCTCCTGGGGTGACCTCCTGGCAGTGAGCAAGCTGGGAAAGGGGAGATGGAAGGACTGTTTCTGGTCTAACAGGTGGCTGGGGAGTGAGACGTCTTAGCCCTGCCCCCCTCCCCCCCACCCCCCGCCAACCTCCCAGGGCCTCTTGGCATATCACAATAGTTAATCCTTACTGAAAGCTTACTCTGTGCCAGGCATTCTCTAAACTCTCTATATCATTTCATCCTCCTAACAATCCTCTAAGACAGGTGCTATTATTACCCCCATTGTAGAGATGAGGAAACAAGTTCAAGGAGGTTAAATAACTTGTTCAGTGTTATCCACCTATAAGTGGTTGGGCCAGGATTCAAAAAAGGTATGTCTCTAGCAAGAGCCCGTGCTCTGGACCACTGTGCGGTGATTACTTCAGGAGTCCCTATTTTAGTTCATGGCACCAGTGTCCTCCCAGTTCCTCCAAACCTTAACATTGCCTTCCATCCTTCCCACCTACTCACTCCCCATATTCAATAAACTGCCAAATGGTATCTATACTCCTGCTTCTCTCCCCAGGCCCACCACAAACACCCTAATTCAGGTCTTTATTACTTCCCACCAGGATTTTGTCTCTCTTATGGTTAGTATTGGTTGTTATAAATGTAGTGTGAGTACATTAAAGGAAGTTTGAAAAATGGCAAAGAGAAGAAAAATCCACCCAGAATCCAATCATCTTATTCCCACCATTGTACTTTCTTCCCATGTATTGATACTTTTTCCCCAGGCAAAGACCTTTTACATAATTGCAGACATTTTGTATGATAATTTATCATCCTACTTTTTCAGTTAACATTGATCGTAAGTGTATTTTTCACATTCTTTTAACCTCTTGGTAAATATCTTTTTTTTTTTTTTCTTTTTTTCTCACTGTACACGGGCCTCTCACTGTTGTGGCCTCTCCCGTTGCGGAGCACAGGCTCCGGACGCGCAGGCCCAGCGGCCATGGCTCATGGGCCCAGCCGCTCCGCGGCATGTGGGATCTTCCCGGACCGGGGCACGAACCCACGTCCCCTGAATTGGCAGGCGGACTCACAACCACTGCACCACCAGGGAAGCCTGGTAAATATCATTTTGATGGCTGTATAGCATTCCATTCTTAGAATGTCCCATAGTCAACCAAGCCATTCTCCTATCCATCACTTTCAGGAGTTTCCAAATTTTCTGTATTATAAGTAATGCTGTGATTCCCAGAAATGAAATTAGTGGGTCAAATGTTGTGCACCTTAATACAAGTTGCTTTTCTGAGAGATTAGTTTACTTAAAGTGTATGAGATTCTAGTCTCTTCACATCCTTTTCAGCATTGAGTAGGATCATTGAAAATCTTTGCCGCTTTAGTATGATTTTATTTACATACTTCAAAAACCAGGCAAAATCAATCATGGTGTTAAAAATTAGGACAGTGCTTACCCTTGCAGGGGAAAAATGATTGGGAAGGGTCATGAGAAGACTTCAGGGTGCTGGTAATGTTCTACTTCTTGATCTCAGTGCTGGTTCAGTTTGTGTGTTCAGTTGGAGAAAATTCGTCAAGTTGTATTTCTATGGTATGTGTACTTTTCCGTATGTTACACTTCAAAGCATAGTTTACCAAGCGCACCAAAAGCATAAGCAACAAAAGAAAAAATAGATAATTTGGACTTCATCAAAGTTTAAAACTTTTGTGCTTCAAAAGACACTCTCTGTATTTAAAATTGGCAAAAAAGAAAAGAAAAAAAAAAAAAAAGACACTCTCGGGCTTCCCTGGTGGCGCAGTCGTTGAGAGTCTGCCTGCCGATGCAGGGGACACGGGTTCGTGCCCCGGTCCAGGAAGATCCCACATGCCGCGGAGCAGCTAGGCCCATGAGCCATGGCTGCTGAGCCTGCGCGTCCGGAGCCTCTGCTCCGCAACGGGAGAGGCCACAATAGTGAGAGGCCTGCGTACCGCAAAAAAAAAAAAAAAAAAAAAAAAGACACTATCATAAAAGCAAAAAGACAACCCACAGAATGGGAGAAAACATTTGCAAACCATACATCTGATAAAAGACTTGCATCTACAATGTATAAATAACTCTTAAAACACAATAAAAAATATGAAAAAGAAAATATATATAATTGAATCACTTTGCTGTACACTTGAAACACAACATTGTACATTAACTATACCTCAAAAAAAACAAAACAATAAAAAGACAATTAAAAAATGGGCAAAGGATCTGCAGAGACATTTTTCCAAAGAAGGTATACGAATGGCTAATAAAAGATGCTCAGTGGGGACTTCCCTGGTGGCGCAGTGGTTAAGAATCCACCTGCCAATGCAGGGGACATGGGTTCAAGCTCTGGTCCAGGAAGATCCCACATGCCGCGGAGCAGCTAAGTCCGTGTGCCACAACTACTGAGCCTGCGCTCTAGAGCCTGCGAGCCACAACTACTGAGCCTGCGCGCCTAGAGCCCATGCTCCACAACAAGAGAAACCACCGCAATGAGAGGCCTGCACACCACAACAAAGAGTAGCTCCTGATCGCCGCAACTAGAGAAAGCCCTCGCACAGCAATGAAGACCCAATGCAGCCAAAAATAAAAATTAATTAATTAATTAAAAGAAAAAAGATGCTCAATGTCATTAGTCATCAGGGAAATGTAGATCAAAACCATGATGAGATACTACTTTGCACACTCTAAGATGGCTATGATAAAAAAAAAAACAGATGATAACAAGTGTTGGGGAGGATATAGAGAAATTAGAACCTTCATATATTGCTCATGGGACTGTAAAGTGGTGCAGTCACTTTGGAAAACAGTCTGGCAGTTGCTCAAAAGGTTAAACATAGAGTTACCATATGACCCAGCAATTCCACTTGTAAGATTTTAAATACCATAGAAGAAATCAGAAAGGAAAAGAGTGAACAATAAAAAAAGAAAAAAAATGAAGAGTGATCAAGTTAACCACATATAGACTAAATTTATAACTTTGGTATATGTCTGTGTAAATAAAAAGGTAGATCCTGACTCCCTACCCCCTACACCCGCCAAAAAAAAATGCAGGTGTGCTGGGAAATACATTTGCGTAAATATGATGAGTTACAATCTTTTTGTACAATTAAGGTATATACCCAAGAGAAATCAAAATATGTATCTAATCAAATACGTGTACCCAAATGTTCATAGCACCATTATTCATAGCAGACAGAAAGTAGAAACAATCCAAATGTCCCTCAACTGATGAATGGCTAAATAAGATGTAGTATATTCATACAATGGAAAATTATACTTGGCAATAAAAAGAAATGAAATACTGATACATGGGGCGACATGGATGAAACTTGAAAATATGCTGCTAAGTGATAGAAGCTAGGCACAAAAGACCATATACTGTATGAATCCATTTATATGACATGTCTAAAATAGGCAAATTAATAAAGATATAAAGTAGTGGTGCAGTGGTTAAAACTCCACACTCCCAATGCAGTGAGCCGGGGTTTGATCCCTGGTCAGGGAACTAGATCCCACATGCATGCCACAAGTAAGACTTCGCATGCCATAACTAAGAAGCCTGCAAGCCTCAACTAAGACCCGGCGCAACCAAATAAATAAATAAATAAACATAAAAAAAAAAAAGACAAAGTAGGTTAGTAGTTGCCTGGGGCTGGGATAGTGGGGGAAAATGTTGCATGACTGCTGCTGGGTATGGGTTTTCTTTTCTAAGTGATGAAAATGTTTTAAAATAGGTTTTGGAGATGTTTGCACAACACTTAAGAAATATACTAAAAGCCACTGAACTGTACACTTTAAATGGGTGAATTGTATGGTGTGTAAATTATATCTCAATAAAGCTGTTACATATTTTTTTAATTTACTAAAAGAAATCTTTGTTTAATAGACAAAAAAGAGCCATATTATTATTTTTTAATTTTTTTAAAATTTATTTTATTTTTGGCTGCATTGGGTCTTCGTTGCTGTGCGGGCTTTCTCTAGTTGCAGTGAGCAGGGGCTACTCTTTGTTGCGGTGCTTGGGCTTTTCATTGCGGTGGCTGCTCTTGTTACGGAGCACAGGCTCTAGATGCACAGGCTTCAGTAGTTGTGGCTCGTGGGTTCTAGAGCGCAGGCTCAGTAGTTGTGGCACATGGGCTTAGTTGCTCCACGGCTTGTGGTATCTTCCCGGACCTGGGCTTGAACCCGTGTCCCCTGCATTGGCTGGCGGATTCTTAACCATTGTGCCACCAGGGAAGCCCAAGAGCCATATTATTTAAATATACATTCGATTACTATATTTCTATGTGTTTTAGTCTTAGTGCTTCCTCCTCTGAAATTGTCCTTTACCCTTTTATCTAGTGAGGAGCCTCTTTATTAAACTTATTTTGCATTAATTAATTGTACAGAAAGATTGTAACTCATCATATTTGTTACAAATATATTTCCCAGCACACCTGCTTTTTTTTTTTTTTTTGTGGCCGGTATAAGGGGTAGAGAGTCAGGATCTACTTTTTTATTTACACACACATATACCAAAGTTATAAACTCAGTCTATATGTAGCAAAATTGATCACTCTTTTTGGGTTTTTTTCTTTTTTTATTATTCACTCTTTTCCTTTCTGATTTCTTCTATGGTATTTAAAATCTTACAAGTTTATCCTATCCACACATACTTCTAGAAAGGTGATGAATAGTATTTCATCTTATTTTCATCTAATTTTATTTGCTTACATTTAATTCTTTAATCTTATACAATTTATTTTATGATAAGATAGGATCTTTTTGTTTTGGTTTTTTAAGTTGCTAGTAGCATGGGCTTCTCGGCCCCATACTTGGTCCCCCTTCTCTAGTTCTATACACCACACTAAACCAATCTCACTTTAAAAGAAGTATCTAACTAGGTCACTTCTCTGTTCAAAAACAGTTGGTGGCTTCCCACTCCCTATAAAATTAAGTCTAAACTTATCAGCTTGGGAATTCCCTGGCCGTCTAGTGGTTACGACTCCAAGCTTGCACTGCAGAGGGCCTGGGTTTGATCCCTGGTCAGGGAACTAAGATCCCACAAGCCGCACAGTGCGGCCAAAAAAAATAAAATAAACAAACTTCTCAGCTTGTCATTCAAAACTCTCTACAATCTAGAAAGACTATGGAGGGCAGTTTTGCTGATTCCTTCTCTCCTATCCAGCAAAGTACCCACCATTCCTTCCCTTGACCATCCCATTTCAGTACCTTTCCTAAAGCCATCCCTCTACTTAGAATGTCTGTCGATCCTTGACAAAATTACCTGTCACAGGTCCACCTCCATTCCACAATCACAACCAATTTCACCTTCAGCAAGAAGTGTTCCCAGATCACTTTGGTCAAAATGAATTTCTCTCCCTGTAAGTCTAAAGCACTTCGCAGGTTTCTAATCCTGCTCCCTGATGTGTGCTTTTACTCAACATGTGGCTATGTCTGACTTTCCCGTTTGGGGAGTTTCAGGAGGGCAGGGACCAGGTCTTAACCATGACCGCCTTAGACCCTGCAGTGACAGTCCATTACATTTGGATGAAATTCAAACACCTTGCTATCTTTGTGATCTTAGGCAAGTTGCTTGGCCTCTCTGGCACTTAGTTTCTTCATATTAATGGGAGATAATAACAGGACCCACAACACAGAGCTGTGCTCAGCTTTCGATGAGATAATAATTGATATAAAGCATTTCTCACAATACCTGGTGCAGAATGAATATTAATTGCTATTGTCATCATCGTTATTGACACCATGGCATTGTCCCATCTAGCCTCAGCCTCTCTCCTGCCACCACTTTCCTTTGCTCACCAGGCCCAGAACCCACTGGTGTTCTATTCTTCCAACCCACTAAGCACTTCCCAGCAACAGGACCTATTTCCTCCCCATGAAATCCCCCTCCCCATGCACATTACCTGGTGGAGTCCTCCTAATCCTTCAAGTCTCAGCCGATACATCACTCCCTTAGAGAGGCCTTCTTTAACACACCAGTTTAAATTAGGTCTCTCTCTGGGACTTCCCTGGCAGTCCAGTGGTTAAGACTCTGCGCTTCCATTGCAGGGGGCATGGGTTTGATCCCTGGTTGGGGAACCAAGATCCCCACACGCTGTGTGGCACAGCCAAAAAAAAAAAAAAAAAGGTCTCTATTATATATCTAACCTGCACTATTCAGTTATATATAAATTGTAATTGCATATATATGTAACTGTTTGTTTAACATCTATTTCCCTACCCAACTCTGTAAGTCATGTTTTCTTATCTACTGTTCCATCTCCAGTTCCTGGCATGTTGTAGATGCTCACTAAATGTAGCTTGACTGGCTGAATGAATGAATGGACAGAGTACTTTATATAGCAGGTACTCAATGAATGTTTGGATTTTTTTTTTTTTTTTTTTTTTTTTTTGGGCTACGTGGCTTGCGGGATCTTAGTTTCCCCGATCAGGGATAGAACCTGGACCCTTCACAGCGAAAGTGCCGAGTCCTAACCATTGGACCGCCAGGGAATTCCCAATAAATGTTTGAACTTTAATTCAAGTTAACCCTAGATCCTCTGCCATAGTAAACGCACTCAGACCTGGGCTTCAGAGGTGGGAACATCAGTTTGCAGAGATCACACCGAAATATAAAACCAAGAAAAACTCTGCACACATAAAATAGGGGAAAGGAATAAAAATGTTCATAGGAAGGCTCTTCAAGAGAGCAGAAACCATGATAGAAACAACCCAGATGTCCAGTGACAGGAGAATAAAGAACTGTGGTATAGTCACATAGTGGAATACTACACAGCCCTCAAAATGCATGAACTGCAGCAATATGAATCTTAGTAATATTAAGTAAAAATAATAAGCAGCCAAAAACTACATACAGCAGTATTCCTCTATAATAAGGTTAAAAAAAACTAAAAAAAAAATTGGAAATACATAAAGCTAAGATAAATTTATAAAAAGGAGAAGAGAATGGTGGATACCTCAGGAGGAGGATGCATTTCAGTTATTGCCAAGGTCCTAGCTTTCATGTGATAAGTTCTATGACAGTACTATAATTAAATAAATGTGTCCTGTGCACAGGGCAATGAAAAGAGTGTGCCATGAAACAAGGGTATGATTAATCTAATTCTGTGCACCTGACATCCATTAACGGCAAGGGAGAGAAATTATGCCTACTTTCTCCAGGTAGCCTTATTTGTTTGGGGGGAGAGGGGGAAAAGTTTCTTCCTTCCCAACCCTCTCTGGGACTTTTCTCTAGGTTCTCCTCCTGGAGAGGTGAGCTGGTGGCAGGTGGGGCAGCAGGGAGAGGAGTAATACAGGGTTTAGCTACTTCAGGAAAAGTGTCCTGGAATTGGTGGAGTAGGAACCTGGAGGTGGGTCAGCTTCCATTACCATTCAGCTCCCCCCATTCCCTAGGCTAAGAACTACAGGGTGTGTAGTCTGTCGTTCGTTTCCTGCTCTTCATTGAAGACCTCCGGATGGAGTGGAAAGAAGCCTAAGAGGTGCGTCCTGAGAGAATGGTACTGTGGCCACATGGTAGAGTGTTGTAAGCATTCTGGGTACTGGAGAGCTGGGTCCAGTGGAGGTCAAAACCACCATCTTCAAACTTCAGTTTGGGGACTTCCCTGGTGACGCAATGGTTAAGAATCTGCCTGCGAATGCAGGGGACACGGGTTCGAGCCCTGGTTCGGGAAGATCCCACATGCCGCGGAGCAACTAAGCCCGTGTGCTACAACTACTGAGCCTGCACTTTAGAGCCCACGAGCCACAACTACTGAAGCAGGTGCGCCAAGAGCCCATGCTCCGCAACAAGAGAAGCCACCGCAATGAGAAGCCCGCGCACCACAACCGAGAGTAGCCCCCGCTCGCCACAACTAGAGAAAGCCCGCACACAGCAACGAAGACCCAACGCAGCCAAAAATAAATTAATTAATTAAAAAAAAATTCCGTTTGGAACTACGGGGCAGCTGACTCACAACTTTTTACACGTTCCCTCTTTTCAGCCTGGCCCAGGACACGCCTGGGCCATCCTAAGCACCCCCTGCCCCTCATCTCCCAGTCTTCCCTGCCCTTTCCTTCTTCATCCTAACTGTAGCTCCTAATCCTGTACTCTCACCTCTACTTCTACCAACCCCCAAAATGAGACCCTACTTTGTGAAAAAAGGGATTGGGGGGAAGCTCTGGGAGGGCAGCTTCAAACTTTCCACCTTAGGGAAGGGGCTTAAGGTCAGACTGAACTGGGCTGGGCTTGCTGTGCTGGCCTCTTACCTTTAGGAAAGGGGTTAGAGGTTAGGCTGAACTGGGCTACTGGTATAAAAGGGGCTGGAGATTGTGCTGGACTAGACTAGCAGTCCTAAGAAAGGGGCTAGAAACCAGGCTGGATTGGACTGGGTTAGGAAACATGGGGAAGGAGCTGGGTTCAGGATGAGCTGGGGGCCTGGGGGTCAAGGCCTGGACCTCTGCAGTGGGGCCTGGCTGGCATACACAGTTGGGCTGAAACAAGTTTTTCAGCATCATGCTGGGCCTGGGACTGGGCCCTCCCCTGCACCCAGAAACAGAGGACATGAGGGCTTTGAAGGGTTTACTTCCCCCACCCCAGCAATTCCTCCTGAACAAGGGCCTTCCCCAGAGGGGCCACTGGGGCAAACAGGGAGGAGCCAGATCTGGGGCTTCAGAGGAAGTCACTGGCCACCAGGTTTCCTGAGTTCAAAAAGTGGGTTCCCCTGTCTCTCTGGCCCATTCATTTCCCCCAGGGCAGAGTCCAGGCCTAGCAGGGCAGAGTCCAGGCTTAGCAATCTACCTCTCCCCTGGACCCCCACCTCCCTTTCAGAAACATACACACACACACAATGTGAACCTGCAAATGCTGAAACCCAGTCACATGCCCACCCTGGCAGCCCCATAACCCAACACAATCGTACTGCCAAGCCATGCATTCAACAACACATCCTCATTTATGTACCTTTCGCTGCCAACTCACACCCAGTGGTCATGCCTCCTCTGCCTTGTTCAGCACCGCATCCCTAGCACATGGAATTGGGACTGGCACCTGGAGAGGGCTCAATGAATATTAGCTGAATGAATGAATCCACCAAGACATACATCATAAACAAATGCATATACAAGCCCACATGCCTATTAATACATGTATACGTCCCTTATATACACATATCCAAGCCCTCTCTGAGATCAGAAGTTACTACATACACAAGCTCACACCCGGGCAAAAAGGTCAGTTGTACACCTAGCGCCAGACACAAACACACTGCAGATAGGTGTTACCTAGGACTTCCAGGGCGAATTAGTGGTCACAGCTGGCTGGTAAATGTCCTTCAGTCAGATCAGGCCTGCAGAGGGGTGGGATATGTGTGTGTGTACAAATGCAGGCCTTGGAGTTCTGAGGTCCTGGAGCAACGAGGAGCTGGGCTGGCAGCAGGGCAGGGCCGAGGTAACTGCATGGACTGGAAAGGGTGTGGGGTGGGCCATGCAGTCCTTTCCTCTGGTTTCTTCCTGCCAGCTTGGGAGGTGGGGGCAGAGGTGCAGGTCTATGAGGCCTTACTTGAGATCCAGAGACCTTAGTGAGGGAACAGTCTGAGGCCTCAGATTCCCCTGTCTGGGATGAAAATGAGGGAGACTTGGAATTCCCTGACGCTTTTACTGCCGTGGCCCGGGTTCAATCCCTGGTCAGGGAACTAAGATCCTGAAAGATGCGCGGCACAACCAAAAATAAAGAAAAAGAAAAGAAAAAAAAGAAAATGAGGGAGACTGGGTAGGGGTTTTTGCAGGTGCTAATACCCCTCCCCAACCCACTGCAGTATCTCCCTATCTTGCCAATCTTCTATAATAGTGGGGAAGGAGGGGAATCAGGGAGAATACCTGGAAAGGAGTCTGAGAAGTGCCCTATTCGTTCTACCATCTCTCTGTGGAGCTTCAGGCTGTCCCCTAGCAATAGTGCTTAAGCATCCTCCTCTCTCTGTGCCTCAGCCCAAAGTCAGCAAGGAGACAACCCCACTACTCTCCCACTTCCCCACCCAGGGACCTAACACCAGAGGAGACTAGCTCAGATCTCAGCTGGGCTGGTAAGCTAGAGGCCAGGTAGGGGTAGGAATCTGACAAAAACAGGACTGAGTCTCCCAAGAATTTAACCACCCAAAGCTCCTCCAATCCAAGTCCCCTCCTAGGCAAGGACCCCTTCTTCCACCCCTCCCCCAACAGCTTAATCCAGGTCTATCTATCCCAGGAACCCAGCCTGCAGAGGGCCACCACCTGTCTGGCAGCCCCATGACAGTTAGGGGTGAGGAACAATAGTCCTGGGAGGGGCTGGGAAGTCAACTTTTGAGGAATACAGGGCAGCCTAGGACACATCAAGAACACCACCAGAAGAGTGAGGGGAAATGTGAGATGGGAGTGAGGGGGAATTCACAAGCCCAATCCATGCCTCTTCCCCAATGACTGGTGTTAGGGACTGCAGGAAGGAGGGGAAAAAGACTGCCTTGGACTGAGTCATTATAGGCATCAATGACCAACCAAGACACTCTCAAACCAAAAAGTCTCTTTATTGAGCGGTACCATACATGACTCAAATGGCCCAAAAAAAAAAAAAAAAAAAAAAAAAAAAAAGGCATTACAGCGGGCGGGGTGGGACATCCACCTTCCCTACCCCTTCCCTCAGCTCCTGACACAATATCCTTCCAAAAGTGGCAGCTGGAGTAGAGGAAACAGGATGTGGGGGACCCCAGAATCCAGAAGGAAGAGTGGGGAGAGAGGTGGTGCTAACACTTCTGGAACTGGCCACAGGAGAAGGCAGCGAAGCCACAGAGCTGCGTCCAGACTCATGGGACCCTGCTCTCGGCCTCACCCTGGGCCTGGAGCCTCCACATGTCCAATTGTGAAACAGAGCTGAGGATCCTGGCTGCCTCCCCTGTCCTTCTATGAAGAAGGGGAGAGAGGAGATACTGGGAGATGAAGGGCCTTTACTTCAGCTGGAGGACAAAAGCCTATTGCTCCCTGGTGGGCTCAGAGCTGGGACACCCTCAGTGGCTTCTCCCCCTCCTTGAAGGGCAGGGGAGGACTAGATATGCAGTCTGAGGAGTTGGGGAAAGAGAGTACTGGAGAGTGGATGAACCCCTCCTCCACCCATGCCTGCCCAACTGAGACAAAACAAAAAACACAGTGACAAACAAGGCTGCTCCCTTCCCTCCACACTCCCTAAGGCAGGGAGCCTCCCCCTCACCCCGTCCAAGACAGCTGCTCTAGTGGAGGACTTGTAAAGAATATACACACCGTGGAGGGAGGGGGTTGGGGGCTGGGATAGGAGGAGTCACAAGCACTAGGAGGGCAGGCCAGAGTCCTAGAAGATGGGGAGACAGAGACAACAGCAGGGGGCTGTCACAAAAGTGAGGCCATCAATGGCGCCCTACCCCCATGGCATGCCTTCCCCAACTCCAGTCACCCCAGAGGAAAAGAGAAGAGAGATGATAAAGTGTCTCCTTGGTCTGAAGCTCTCCAAACTGTGTAAAACGGTGATGCATACCCCACTACCTCCACATAGGCCCTAAGCTCTCCACCTGCCAGGCATAGGGAGGTAGCTGGACCTTTAATAAGGGGAAATAGGGGACATGAGTGATTTTTTATTTAAACTTACATCTTTAATAATATTATTTTTTAAAAAACTTGGAGCTGGGATAGGTGGCATAAGGGAGGAGCCCAAAGCTTTACCCCTCTACTACCAGCCACCTAAGGGGAGGGTTTGGAGAAGGGGCATTCAATCAAGCCCCATAACTTTTAAGTCCCTAAGGGCTGTGGGCATAGACAACCCCAGGCTTGAAGAGGGTGGAGTCAGGAGGATGAGGGAACCCAGAACCTGGGGTGAGGATGGAGGCAAATGCCCTGGGAGGTGGTCAGGACATTTCTCAGAGGCCCAGGGTCCACACAGGCATCCACATGAGTACCCCCTTCCCCAAAAGGCTCTGCAGAGGCCAGCCCCAGCCCAGGGCCACTGGGGGGGCAAATCTTGGCACCTGCCCCCAGTGAGTCCAGTTCCTCCCTGAAGCGGGTGGATGAGGCTGCCCATTTTAGATGCTCAGTCTCTTCATTCTGTCTTCTGCTCCCTGGGGCTTCGAGGGGTGGGGAAGACAGGCAGAGCGCTGGGTGGCGGTGGCCATGGCAAAGCCTTTACTGGGAGGCCTGTGACGTGGGGTTCTCCGATTTGCTCTCTTGGCTGGACGGAGGCTTGCTGTTCCAGGGGCTGTTGGCGCCCAGGGCAGGGGAGTTGTTAAAGCTGTCCTCGTCGTCAATGCCGTTGGCCGCGTCAAACTGGGTGTTCTCCAGACGGGTGATGAGCCTCTCGTCCTCGTCCCCGAACTCCCCGCCCATCAGGGTGGGCTCCCCCACCACCATCACATCCTGAGAGTGGCGGAGGTCCCCAAACATAATCGGGGCAGGGGCTCGCCCAGCCCAGGGCAGCAGATACCCCCAGAGCCCCAACACCCACCCGGGAAACTCAACCCCACACCCCCCAACTTATACCCCAATTTAAAACCCCAACTCCTCTGATACCCTCCGCCCCTGGAATACTTCCCACTGAATGACTGCAAAGCATCACAGCCTTTAACCTATATCCACTGGATTCTGGGAGAAGTCAGTCTACTCCTCTAGCTCCCTAGTCCATCTCTCCAAAATTTTAGGGGGCTCCTGAACTTCTGTCCAATGTAAGAGAGAAGGAGCAGATCAAAAACACCGGTGGGGAAACGTATGTGCATGTATGTATTCTAGATTTGCACACATTCAAGTCTGTGTGTCCCTCCGTCAGCGTGTGTGTCTCTCTGGTGGTCTGTGTGCCCCTAAGCTGTCTGTCCTTTATGTCCATACGTTCCCATGGCTGTCTCCGTCCCTTGATGTCGTACGTTGCTACGTCTGAGTCTGTGTGATCACAATCATGCACGTGACTGACAAGGACTGTCATCAGGGACAAGAGTCAGCCCACGATGGCAAAGTACACTGGGAAAAACTGTCTTTGTTTCTACGTCTGCTAGTGAGCTCAGGATGGGACAGGGTCAAGGGTCAGGGGCCAGCAGTGGGGCAGCCCAGAAGAGAGAAGAAAGCCGAGATGCTTACAGGTACCTGGCTGGAGAGGGCGAAGGTGCTGGCTGGGCTTTTCTTCTTGCTGTTGCTGTTGTTGGTGTTGCCACCCCCCGAGCTCATGGTGCTGCCCCCTGACATCTTCCTTTTCCGCCGCTTGCTGGGCTGCTGCCGTGCAGGCTCCGCTGTGCCAGGGAAAGGAGACTCAGGTGGGGTAGCACCCTGGGACCCTTATTCCCCATTCTGGCTCCTAAGGAGCCTGAGCCTACCCTGATCCCAATCTCGCAGACCCAGGAAAGAGGAAAGGGCTTTGTGAGGAGACAGCGATACAGTCTTGGGGAAGCAGCATCAGATACTGGTAAGAGCAGGTGCAGGTGCAAGGCACTCACCAGGGGGTGCTACCATGCGCTGCCACTTCTGGAAGAGGCAGGTCTTGAGACAGTCACGGGGGCTGAGGCTGTAGGTCTTGTGGCGGGACATGAGCTCCTGCATGGGCTCGAGTATCACACAGAGCTGGGGGGAGACCAGTTAGTGGCTTGTCAGGGGACAGACGTGGAGTGGAGACCAAATGGGATGGGGCAGAAATTGGGTGATCAGAGACTCACTCGGAGGTAGTTAAGAGTGGAATTGGACAGCCCACACCGGGTGATGTTTTTGGAGAGCTGATCCAACATCTGGGGGTCCTGGGCCTAGAGGAGGAGAAAAGTAAGAATACTAGTACCTGGGTTGCATCTGCTCACCTGCCCTATCATCTTAGCCTCGTGACACCCAAGAGAAGAGGGACTACTATATAAAAACCCATTTTTCAGACGGATAAACTTCAACCCTCTGTCTAGGGCCACTGGTGGGTAATGGCAGACCTCGTTCCACCCTTCCCGCTGCCTGCCCTCAGCCTTGTGGCTTAGGTTCTGTGCACAACTCACATGCATGGCAAGGATGCTGCGGGGGATGAGCTCTCGGTGCTGCCGGATGCTGAAGTGCCACGTCTTTATCCGCATCATGTCATCAAACATGAACTCCAGGTACAACCGGCCCTCCACACAAACCTGGAAACAAGCTTGTCACAAGTCTGCTCACCTCCCCACATACGCAAAAGTATACCGGTTCCCCTGTTTCCTCATGATTCTCCCACTACATACACTCCTGCCACCTGAACAGAAATCTGGGTGCATAACTGACATGGACCATCTCCTCATATACCTGCCACACTGGCGCACACACACACACAGACACACACACACAGACACACGCACACACACAGACACACGCACACACACAGACACACACAGTAGAAACGCTTAACAGATTCTTGTCCTCTCCTCTTGTAGCTAGTAAAACACTCGTCAGCCATAAGCTCCATGAGGACAGGCTCTTGTTCACTGGTGTCTCCCTGAGGCCCAGAAAACTGTCATGTACAAACTCAATACATGTCTGCTGAATACTGCAGCATGCCTGCCATCCCTGTGCATCCTGCCACTTCCCATTATGTCTCCCTGGGGAAAAGCCAAGTACATTTTTGGGAGCCAGAAGGGGAATCAAACCCACGTACTTCAGTGCTCCACATCCAACTGGGTGCTAACCTGGGTGAACATAGGTTTGCCATGCTGGGTCACCATGCTGCCCTGGTCACAGTCAAGGGAAACAAAGTTGCTGTGGAATGCCTCCTTGGGGTGCTTAAGTACATAGTAGAGCTCCGTAGCACCCCCCTCAAAGATGCTGCGGAAGTAGCGTGGGATCAGGGTCCGGCCAATGGCTGCAGAGATGGGACAAACTCTTCAGAACAGAAGGATCTCAAAAGTGGTCAGGCAGATACCATCCCTGCCAAGACAGATCCCCTGGGACAAATACCCACGCCCAGATCTTAGAAGGACACAGGAGATGTACGCTCTTACAGCGGCACTGGCAGGACCCCCAGAGGTCACTCACTATATCTCTTTGGTCCATCCTCCAGGCAGAAAGTGATGGTTAACATGGCATCATCCTCAAAGAACTCAGTCGTGAAAGCATCCCACCAGAGATTGTCACACTCCTAAGAAGCACAGGGAAGGGTGTGTGTGTCAGAAGACATGCCACAGGGGTGCCCAGATGGCCCTCTCCCTCCAAGCTCCTTTCCCTTGGCTATACCTCTGTCCAGTTTTGAAGCCGTTTGTTAAGCTCGAATATCCTGTAGTCAGTTTGGTTGCCATATGGTGTGTGCCTCCTGGGGGAAGTGAAGAAGGGAGATCAGTAGGAGCAGAGCCTCCCCCCACCACCCCCGCCTTCACTCCTGTAATGGAAAGCACCAACCTCCCCACTGGGCTCCACTTACCCAATCCCAGGCTCCAGGTAGGTAGGCGGGTACATGGGAGTTGGGCTGTGTAAGGGAAGAGGCTATGAGAATGGGGGTGGAAGACAGGAATTATTGGGGGGTGTCACTCCCTCCCCTTTTCAGGCAGGATGCCATCTGGGGAAGGAACAGGAAGTGGACAAGAAACTCACCCCACATCCCGATCTAGCATGGTGCCGGGATGGAAGGGGGGGAAGGCGTTGCCGTTCGGGGGCTCCTTGGGTGAGTACAGCTTGAATGACTTTGAGGAACAACCTAGAAGGGAAAGAAAGAAGGGGTCTCCTGAGTCCCTCTTGGCAGTGCTCCTGGAAGTCTGCTAGACTGTATGCACAGGGACTGGTCTTCTGGAGCCCCCGAGGGCACTAGGGGAGGGAGACTACCCTACGGAGCACCTATCCCAGTTTTTATTAAGAAACTAGAAGTTCTCAGCCCTAATACCCAAGACCCCATTTCTTCATGTGGCTGAGCCCTGGATGACAGAATTGAACCTGGGAAGAAATGTCAGCACCACAAGATAAATAAATATCTAAATATCAGAATCTAAAATTTTGATAAACTCCCTTTTCATCTACATTGTTTTGTTTAATCGTCATCACAACCTTGTGAGGTAGCAGGGTCGAGTGTAACATTCCCATTTTATAAATGAAGCAACTAAAAGTTCAAAGGGACTTACCAAGATCGTACAGCTACTAACTGGCAGAGTTAGAACTCAAGTCCTAGGGCTCAAGCCTAGTCTTCCGATTCCCATATCCTATAGTATTTACCCCTCTATTGCCCTCTGGAAACCAGGTTGGGGGAGGGTAAAGGGGGATTTTGCCAACTCCCTGCTCCTTCTCCACCCCCAGGGTCTCAGGAGGGCAGGGGATAGAAAGATAAAGGGGGGGGGGGTAGTGCCTGCTGGGTGCCGCCCACCAGATAACCAGTTGGGCCTTCTGCCTCTGACACCAACGGCCACTCCCTTATCAGCCCAGCCCCCCACACACACACCCACCATGGGTCTAGTATTGTCTCCAAACCAGAAACCCAAAGCCTCAACCCCTTTTCTCTCCTTAGACTTGCAGTGAGGGAGGGAGGTAGACGGGCCTCCAATGGGTCCCACTCTAGTTACATATAGAAAATAAACAGCCCCAGGGAAGGAGCCTAGGTTTCAGGGGCTCAGTCTAGGAGGCAAGTGGTAACTAGACAGGGTCTCTGCTTGTGTGTATCTGTGCATGAGCTCATGTGTCCCCTCTCCACCTCACTCAGAAGCATACACAGTTCTACTCCTGCTCTACTATTACCTGACTGGAAGAAGTGTTACTTTCATAGCTAGGTAAGAGCCAGGTACCCTCACAATGCCACTTATCCCCTCCCCACCAGACAGGAGGAGATCGTGAAGCAGAGTCCTAGTCACAGCTGCTTCCTCATGTCCCCCAAACTTGACTGCATTTGGAAGGGTAGCTGTATCGGCTGTATCTGAGCCCCATCTCCAATTTAGATACAAAATCTACTTTGTTCCTTGGGAGGAAGAGACAAAGGAAGACCCTGTACCAACATGTATCATTTAATTCTCTCCCCTGGGTCCCCTCCTCACAATATGGGCCAAAGGAGGGTCCCAGAGAGGCCTACCCTCCACCGTCCCCAAAGACTCAGTGCCAAGACTCAGAGCCTGTGTGTACCTGCACACGCGTGTGCCTCATCCTGCCTAGCAGGCTTGCACCCTCAGCTCGCCCCAACATGTCTACCAAGGGCTGGAACCCAGCAGCCCCAGGCAGGATCAGGGTGCCTGCAACAGGCCCTTGCCCCACGCATGAGCTCTCATAGGCCACATCCAAATGCTCCCAGCACGACATACACAGCCTTCACATGCCAGTCAGGACTGAATGAGGAGCATGTGTCCTCAGGAAAGAGGCAGTCCCACCCAACCCCAAGTCCCCCCACTCCACAGACAGGTGGACAAGGCCATGTAGGAAGTCAAAGCTCACATTAGCAACCAGAAGCCAGGCCTGGGCAATGCACCCAGTAGTCTAGATTATTAGACCTGGCCCTCATCCCCTACCTAGGCCCTCCTTTCCCCAAAAGCATTACTGCCCCTGCCCCTCAGTTTCAGGACCACTTGAAATGTATCAGCTCAAGACCCTAAAGAGAAGGGAGGCAAAACACCAGGGTTCCTCTCTAACTCTGAAAAAAGTTTCAGAGCTTCAATTTCTCACTTGAGAAATGACAGGCATTGCCTGGGGCTAGGTAACAGTACTGAGGAGCTAAAGCCCAAAGCTCTGGGGCCTCTATTTACACGACCAGTGAATGGACACAAATAAACTCAGCATCTCTCCAGAGCCATAGCAACTCCCAGTAGCCCCAGCACAAGGGCTGGGGAGTGAGAAGAGAAGGGGAGGGAACATCACCCAGACCATCTGTCCCTGCTGCTGCCTGTCCCCAGCAGCAGGGGTAGAGGGAGCAACGTGGGGGTGGGGGTGAGGGGATGGATGTGTCATCCAGTCTTGGAGTCAGGCAGAGTCCCGTCTCCCACCTCTAGCAACCTAGGAGCCCTTAGGAAGGGGGAGGAGAGAGGAAGAGCCCAGAACTAGTAAAGTTTTCTCAGAATGGAAGCTGCATCCTGTGGCCTAGGGGGGCACCTCCAGCTGGGTATTTCCATGGTAACCAGCCTGACCCGAGGGCAGGCCCCCTCCCTCTGGGGGCTGACCAGAGGTCAGCAGGCCCGAGAGCCCTCTCCTCTATGAGCTGGGTCACCTCTCTCACAGCCAGCATACCAGGCCCGGGCCAGATGGAGGACCTTCCACCCACCCCCAACAGGCTTGCAGGGTGCCCAGACTTACTTACCTGGGAGAACTGAGGGGGCCAGGAGAGGTGCGGGGAGCGGCTGCGAGCCCAGAGGGGCCCTGGCAGGGGTGAGGCCTGAGGGGGGGCCAACTTCAGCCGCTCATGTCCCGAGTGGGACAGGCAGGCCTGGCTGGGAGTTCCACTCCGCGGGCTGCACAAAGACTCGCACGCACGGCCTCGGCTCGCCCCACGGCGGCCACAGCCCCGGGAGAAAGTTACAATGGCTACTGGGCTGGGGACCCGGGGCCAGGGGGCCGGCCTGGGGGGCGGGGGGCCGCGGGGAGTCCGGAGCCTTCTTTGTTTGCAAGGTTTCCCTCAACAATGGCTGCTCCGCTCTTTCCTCCTCCTCCTCCTCCTCCTCCTCTGCTCTCCCCGCCGCCGCCTCTGCCTCTGCCTCCAAGCAGCCCGCCCGCCCTCCCCAGGCCAGCAGGCCCCTCCGCCGGGGCACCAGCAGAGGCAGGGCCCGGCACTCACACTCGCTCACACTCGCTCACGCACAGACACACACAGCGCCCCGCCGGCTCCCTTCCTTTTCTCCCTTTCTCTCCCTCCCTCCCCGCTGGCTCTCTCAGAGCCTCTCTCAGAATGAGGCCCCAGGGCGGGCGGAGGGTGGAGCTGCCCCCACCGGCCCCGCCCCCTCCCTGCGAGGAAAGAGGAAGAGGGAGAGAGGGGAGGGAGAGAGCTTGAGAGAGGGAGGCAGGCAGGGAGGGCTGCTGAGAAAAACAAAAGAGAGACAGAGACTGGGAGAGACAGGGGACAGGCCGGAGAGAGGGATACAGAGAGACTGGGTCTGGAGAGACCGGGATGGAGGGGAGGGCTGTGGGAGCCAGGAACTGGAATGCCGCTCCCAAGCCCCAAGCGGGGTGCTCAGGGGTGAGCTGGGGAGCCTAAGCCACAGGCAGGGATGGAGGAGGGCACTCGTCCTCTCTGGAGACTCCCAGTATCTTCTAACGGTCTCCCAAACATCCCCCAAATCTCTCTTCCTCTCCCTAGTGATCTCTCGGGTTGAAGGCTGGCCTGAGCAGCCACCCGTGGCTGGTGAAATCCCAGAGCAGCTGGGGGGAAGGCTCCAGGGGGTTATTTTTGACAGAGACACTCTCAGACTTCAGCCTGTAAACACTGATTGGAAGGAGGGGGACACTCCAGGTTCCCTGCCCCCAACCCAGCTTAGTTCCAAATGCTGACTACCTTTGCAGGAAGCCCCCTTTCCCCCACCCACCCATCATCACCACCACCACCACCACCACCACCACCACCACCACCGGAGGCACGTGGGTGTAAGGGAAAGGGGCTCTGTTAGAGCTCAGGAAGGCAAACTTGCCCATCTGAGGGTCCCCAGAAGGGGTCTAGTCTGCTGCTGAATCCTCCCCCAAACCCTAGGAAAAAATGGTATATGGTTACCAGGGTAGGAACCTGTTCTCCAATGCAAGGGGGGAAGCCCAAGAGAGGGGGCTTTTCTAAAACTTGGATAGTGGTCCAGGCCCTACTACCTGGACAGAAACACACACACACACACAGTCTCTCTCTTTCTCTCTCTCTCTTTCTCTCTCTCTCTCACATGGGAAGTGGGGGGCAGTAAGGACTTCCTTCTTCTTTGCAATTTGAGTCTCAGCTTTGTATTCCCACCCCCCCCAACCAGATTCACACACAGCCCCACAACAGGATGGCATACACACCAGCTGACTGTGCAATAATAATACTATTGCATCTGGCTCTGTGAACATCCTCCACACACAATTAACACAGCTCACTCTCACACAAATCCATACCTGATACACACTTCAACCTGTGATATACCTCAAACCTCAAATAAACCCAAACCCAGGACACACACACATACACAGTGGGACCTGTGACGCACATGCCCCAAGACACACCCCAAAACTGCATTATACCTCCTGAACCTTTGACAGACTGCTACACACATACCCTGACCATTTGTTACCCAGGGACTAACCCCACCCCCCTCTGAAATCTGCACACCATTCTCCATCAAGGCCTGGCCATATGATATATCCTGGCTTTCATAAACCTATCGAAATCTATACTCTTCAGCCAGAATGCCTACCATCATACTGCCTACCACCAGGACTTGAGATACTTGTCCTGACTCCCAAATTTACAGCCCAACTCTGGGATAACTACATTCCTCCCCCACTGACAGGACAATTCCTGTCATTTGTTTTGTGCCTTTAAACTTTCCAAAGCACATTCACAGGCAGTACCTCAAGAGATCCTAATAGCATCCAGGGCCTATTATCCGAACTTGCACAGATTACAGTGAGACAGGAGGGCCTGAGGCTGGAACCCTGGTTCTAACCCCACTCACACAAGCCCAGCCCTGGGGCACTGCAGCCATTCCTACTGCCTGCCCCCTCCAAGGAATGGTCACTCCAGGCCCCAAATGACTATCTACTTGGGGAGAGGAGATGGTTGTGTGCTCTGGCTTCAGCATCCAGTTCAGAACTCAGAACCCCCACCCAGTCTGTCTCCTCAAATTTCAGGGAGAAGGGCCCCTAAATACCAAGATGTATCCAGACCCTGGCATATCATTCAAAACGGGCCCTCTCCTAGTTCCCCTTCTCCAGCAAGTCCTCTCTCAGTTCAGACTTAATTCTCCCACTTGCACAGGGGCAGATGAGGTCCAACTAAAGAGAGCAACTCAGAGTTAGAAGGCTCTAAAATTGGTGGGAGGTGGGGTGGGGAGAAAGCAGGGAGCAGCAAAGACTGACAAAGGTGATGAGGGAGGGAAGAGCAAGAGCACCCCTGCTGGAGGTGGGAATTCTGAAGGGGAGCAGCCCGCCCCAGCCCACAGGATAAGGTACCAGCACTGCCCCCTGCCCGGGCCCCTGGGGCTCCCTGACCCAGGCCTCCAGTGTGCCTGCCCCCCTTCCTTTGTCTGTGCCCGGCCTCCCGTTGGCCTGGCGCTCTGCCATCCTCCTCTCCTGGCTCCCAGCCGCCACCACTGCTGCCTCCTCCCCTCCCCCTACTCCTCCCTACCTTAACCCTTCTGAGTCACATGCTGCCCCAGACAGGCCCTGGCCCCCTCAGCAACCTGCCCTGCCCAGGATGATGTCCCTTAGCAGAGGTCCTCCCTGCTCCTGACCAAAGCCCCAGAAGCTACTACACACCCCAGGAGCACTATGAGAGCTAGATGTGTATATGTGTGTATCTTGTAGTGTTTCCTTCTGCATGTGCATGTGTGTGGGTCTGCGTGTGCTCTGGCTTCCCTCAGTCACATGTGTGGGGCATGTGCTGTCTCTGCCGGGCTGGGGGAGGAGGAGCCGGGAGACAGCAGAGCACAAAGGAGAGACTCAGGCAGGCAGGCAGGCAGGCGGCAGGCAGGCAGCCTGCCAGGGCGCCTGGGCCCCCACCCCAGGGCTGCTCAGGTTGCGGGGGATGGTCTTTAGGCCTGGACTGGACATGCTGCCACGGGGTCCCTGTGTTCAGCCATGTGCTCACACACACCCATGCAAGCGTGGTGCCCTCCCTTACCCCGAATCCTACCATTTCTAACCCCCAGGCCACTCTCATGCCCCTCCCCAAGTGGTTCTCTTGAAGACTAACCTCCATCCATCCTCTGTGGCACCAATCCGTAAGACTTCCTCACATTCAGGAAAAAGATTCCCCACTCTCGGCCATCTTAGGCCCCCTCTTCCCCAACCAGATCACCAGACACACAAAAGGAACATACCTTTTAGGGCACTGCCTTAAGTTGTCCCCCCTCACACATACAGGTCCTCTTCTGTACCCATGCTGCTCCCTGAGAGACTGAGAGGGAAACTTTCTCCCTTCTCCTACAGGACCAGGCACCCTACCTCAACTTCAAGATCAACCTCCCATCTACCTCCAGCCTGACAACCTTTCCATACTCACCTCCTGCTCGCTATTTGTAGGCACTAATAATCATATTTAAGACTCAGCGCTTTAGCTATGCTTATGTAGGGTGATGGAGGATCAAGGCCATGGGATGGACTCAGAGAATGGATGGATCTGAACAGGGTACTCAGCATGGGGCAATTGTAAAGAAAATACACAAACACACACACCAAGCTGGTAGGAGGAGGAATGATGGGGCCAGGAAGGATTCCAGCTTGGCAGGCTCTTCCCTCTCCTCCTCTCCCCGACCCTCTGCAGCAGGAGCCAGGGGTTCCCACACCTGGATATCCCAGGATTCTTAGGCTCTACTAGCCCTCCCTCTGGGCCCCATGCCCCTTAAACGTCAGCCTCAGCAGGCACTTTAATGTGTGCCCAGCCCAGCAGAGCTTTGGCCCGGGTCACATGATTTTCAAGGAAGCTTCCGCACTGGCAGCTTCCCTTGGGGATGTGTGTTGGGGGGAGGGGGGTTTCCAGTTGTGAGGTATGGGCCTCCCAGAGAACAGGGCATTTGGAGGGGCTAAGGATCCAAACCAGGCTAGATTCAGGAATACCTGACTTTCCAGAGAAAGCTAACTCCTGCCTGGGACAGAAGGGGGTCCTGCAGATAACTCAAGAACCCAGAGTCCTGGGGATGGATATAAACCGTGTTCTGAGGCCCTCTGAAGACCACCTCTCCAGTCACACGGCCCCTCTCCTTCTCCCTGGCAGCAGGGAAGAACTCAGACCCAGGCCTTCCTCCTCCCTAGGAAAGAACTCAGACCCAGGCTGTCTGTCACTGGCAAGAGCTGATGTGTTTGGGGGGAAGCAGGTATCTGAACCTAAGTCCTCTCATTGGGGTCAAGCATCGCTCCCCTCAATTCAATTCTCACAAGTCACTCTTATTTCCTAGCTTGCCTGGGGCTGCCACATTCCCCCTCCCACTAGGGCGAAGATGCCAGACCCAAGGGCCCAATTATCTGCCCCCCACACCCCAGGAGGACCTCGTGTCCCTCAGGAGGGCCAACCTTCCCTGGCAACAGGCAGGATAATTTGGAGGGGGGCAAGACGGCCCCCAATCAATCCCTCCCCCCAAACAGGGTCCTCAGAAACAGCCTGGAGGGAGGTGTCACAGAATAGGTAAGAGGGAATAGGCAGCAGGGAAGGGGGGGCAACCCAAACCAGCCAATCACAACTGTATGATGACCTGAGGGGGGGGTCAAAAGTCCAGACTCACTTCTGATTGGCTAACACCCTGGAATTCTGGGAATTTCAGCCCCCCCAAAACCCCTCCCTAAGTAGCCTCCTCCACCAAAAAACACACACAAGCTAACCCCAGCGCCCCTTACCCGTGCCTCTGGGCTGCTGCGCATTTACACAGTTGGGGAAAACCTTCCCCCGACTGAGGCCCCACACACCCCTCAAGCCTCCGACCACAGCCATGCCATCGACGCCCCACACACAAGTTCTCACCAAACAAGGGGTGAAGGATCGGCAGGGAGGGTTCGGGGAGGGGCCGGGCGGCAGCGCGCCCCACTCACCAGGACAGGCACAGCCCACTGACATCTTCACATCGCCCGCCGCTGGGGGCCCAGCCAAGTCACGGTGCCCGCCCCGCGCGGGGACAGGCCGGGCATGAGCCGCCGCCGCCGCCCGCGGCCCCCGCTGTCCTCGCCGCCGGCCCGGCCCGGCCTCGGCCCGGTGCGGGCGGCCCCTGGCTGCAGTGAGGGGCCTGTCAGGCGTGGAGCAGACAGGAAGGAAGCCAGGCAGGAAGGCGAGCTGTCTCTGCGTGTGTGCGCGCGGGTGTGCGTCCCCGGAGTGTGTGTCTGTGTGTGCGCGTGTGCGTGTGCGTGTCTGTGCGCTCCCGCCGCCCTCCCCGCCGCCAACGCCGCCGCCGCTGCCGCTCGCCCCCTCTAGCTCTCGCGCTCCCTCTCGCTCTCGCTCTCGCTCTCCCTCTCGTAGGCGCCCGCTCACCAGCCCTAGTCGGGCTGGGCCGGGCTTTATTAATATGCTAATTGCCTGCTAGTGGGCGGGGAGAGCAGTGTCAAAGTGACCCGGGCGAGGGCGCAGCGGGCGGCGACTTGCGTGCGCCGCGCGGCGGCGGACGGCGAGGGGCCGGCAGCGCTCCGAGTTCGGCGTGCTTGTGACGCAGCTTTTAAAAAAGGAGACCGAGGCAGAGACCCGGGAGAGGGCGGGCGAGGGGAAGGGAGAGGAAGCGAAGCCTCACGCTGGGTGTCCGTCCTCCGGGCGCCGCTGGGTTGGGAGCTTAGAGGAGCCGAAGCGGGAGCCGGGACTGGGGGAGGCGGGGCCAGGGTGGGCTTTGAGATGTAGCTCTCTCTCCACCCCCGGCCGCGCTCTGGGAGGGAAACGCGACTGCCGACCCCCCGCCCATGCTCTCTGCTGAAACCCCAATCTTAATCTGGAGGCCCCTGGTTATGCGCTTCCACCCCAACGTGGGTGGGGAAAGCAGCACTATCTTAATTCTAGTAGCAACCCCTGAATTCACCTCCCCCCTAAATTAATTACCCCTCCCTTGCCTGCTAAACCAGTTGGGACTGGCCCTAAAAGGGTTAATTAGGTGAGGTCCCGGCGCTCCCTCGCCTAATTGCCTGCGATCTGTGTTTTGCTGGGAGAAGGGCGGGCAGCGAAATGACCGCCAGGTTGGTCTGGGGAGGGAGAATCCGTAGGCTGTCCTTTACCCTTGCAGACTCTGACTCATCAGTCAAGATGCTCACCTCCCTTCCCCCTTTCTCCATCCAGTTGCAGCCTCCCTCCCCCCGCTCCCCCCACCCCCAATCGCCTGGAAGCTGCTTTCCTTTGAGGGCCTCCGAGACTGGGAAGAACAGGAAGCAAACCCCTCCAGTGCCCCCTACCCGCAGGGGCTGTGGCCTCAGTTGGAGGGGGTGGGGTGGAAGGGAGGATGATGTGGATGGTCAACGTAAGGAACACTCCTTCCCCAGGGAGGAGCTTCCCAACCTTCAGGCGCTCCTCAAGGATTCCCTAACCCAGCCGGGGTGGGGGGCAACATCTCCATCTCCATCCCTTCCCAAAAGCCCAGCCTTAGCTGCCTCATAAACAGGAAATACCTATTAGCTGGGAGGAGGGAGGGGAGGGGAGAAGTCTGGAAGAGAGAGTTGGACCCCTCCCTTCTGGGGGGTCCCCAGCTGCTAGCTTCTCTTCTTTAAGCTTCAGGGTGGGCTACAGGAGTAGATGCTGGGGACCTGGCCTGGTGTCCCCTTCCTAGGGCGTCTGCCCCAGACTGGGTGAAGGGTCCTCCTTCCCTTTGTTACTTAGGTGGGGATTGATTGTGAAGGTTCCCTCACCCCTGCCCAGAGTCTGCACAGCTGGCTTGACTGGCTGGGGGAGGGTTATAGATGTGGAAGCTTAAGTGTTTATGAGACCCCTTAAGCTTTTGCTGAGGGAGCAAGAAACGAAGGGCAGATGCAGAGTCTGGGAGTTGAAAAGAGGGCCTGCCCAGGGATGGGCATCCCCTCCCTTATGCTCAGGAGAGGGTGGGGGAAGGGAACTGTAAGCATAGCCTCTCACTAACTCCAGCATTCCGTCCACATTGTGGATTCCCCCACCCCTAGCTTTCCCTACCTCCACCCTCTGGGGGGCAAGGAGGGGCGAGATAGAAGCCTGCAGAGGGATGTGACTGAAGCCATCCACACTTACACAGTTATTTCCTTGGCAGCATCCCCTGCCTGTGTCCACCTCCTCCCCACATTCCGCAGGGCAGAGGTCAGCACTACAGGGAGTAAAGGGAACCTAAAGCAATGGAAACTTAGCCTGGAATTTTGGAAACCTCAGTTTGAATTCCAGCTTTGCCCCTCACTAGCAAATTACCTGGGACAACTGACTTCCCCATTCTGAACTCTAGCTTTACCCTCTGTAATTGGTACCTGCAGCTTGATGAAAGTCAAATGAGACAATGTATGCCCAGTCGCCTAGCCCAATGCCAGCCATGTAGTCAGTACTCAATATACATTAGCTCCTTTCTGCTTTCTTTGAGGTTATCGGTTATTTCAAAAGTTTCAGGGGCTTCCCTGGTGGTGCAGTGGTTGAGAGTCTGCCTGCTGATGCAGGGGACACGGGTTCATGCCCCGGTCCGGGAAGATCCCACATGCCGCGGAGCGGCTGGGCCCGGAGCCTGTGCTCCGCAATGGGAGAGGCCATGAACAGTGAGAGGCCCGCATACAGCAAAAAAAAAAAAAAAAATTTCAGGAGTGGGCTGAATTGGCTGGACCCCTTTCACTCTCTACTGTGTACGAATTTGCCTTCCCCCAATCCTGTAACCACTCACCCCTAAGGCCACTCATTCCAAATAACTAGCTTGGCCAGATTCCACGGTGATCACCAATCACTTGAGTGGACAAAGGGGCTTATAACCCACCCTATAGGGGACTTTGCCTCCTCTCAATCTAAGGCTCCCTTCTCCTAGATTACACATGTGGAAGGTGGAAGGCTGGGAAGAAGAAAAACAGCATTTGTTGAGTATATACTATGTGCCCAGTACTGTGCAAGGTGTTTCACACCTGAGATCTCATTTACTTTTAATAATGACCTTTGGCCATTAAACAAACAAGAAAACAGATTCAGGAAGGCTAATAAATTCAAACTTTCTGTAAAACATTCTTCTCTGTCTTCTTTGCCTACTAACTAGTTAATGCCTTTTAAACCTCAGTTACACCTTCACCTCCTCTGGGGAGGTACTCCTCTCACTTCCACCCCAGCTGATCTATTGGTCCTGTTTCCTTTAAGGGAATATTATCTCAGTACTGTTGAATGGGTGATTAAGTTAAGTCGATTCACCTCCCTGAACTTGCCCAAGGTCACACAGCTAACAAGTACTTGACCCAGTGCTCTTCTCTGCCTTACTTCTAGTTTGGACTAGGCCTGGGGAAGAAGAGGAAACCATCATTGGAGCAGCTCTGGAAACTGTGCTGCAGGCAAAAATGGGAGAAGTCACAGATGCCTGGCAGATAGCCCTGGGGTGTGGTAGGAAGGCAATGAATCTATGTGGAAGGTCTTTAATGACAAGGTCCTGCAGGGTGGCAGGCTTAGCTGATGTGGATGGATAGATTTGAGCACCCAGTATTTTCTTTTTTTATGGCTGCGTTGGGTCTTCGTTGCTGTGCGCAGAGTTTCTCCAGTTGCGGCAAGCGGGCGCTACTCTTCGTTGAGGTGAGCAGGCTTCTCATTGCGGTGGCTTCTAGCTGCAGAGCACGGGCTCCAGCATTGTGGGTTTCAGTAGTTGCAGCATGCAGGCTTAGTAGCTGTGGCTCACAGGCTCTAGAGCGCAGGCTCAGTAGCTGTTGCGCATGGGCTTAGTTGCTCCGCAGCATGTGGGATCTTCCCGGACCAGGGCTCGAACCCGTGTCCCCTGGCATTGGCAGGCGGATTCTTAACCACTGCACCACCAGGGAAGTCCAATATTTTCTTTTTTGAGGTGAAATCACATGACATAAATTAACCATTTTAAAGTGAATAATTCAGGGACTTCCCTGGGGGACCAGTGGTTAAGACTCTGCACTTCCACTGCAGGGGGCGTGGGTTCAGTCCCTGGCCAGGGAACTAAGGTCCTGCATGCCATGTGACGTGGCAAAAAAAAAAGTGAATAATTCAGGGGCATTCCAATATTTTTAAATACAGTCATTAGTGCAAGATGGACTCTAGACATGGGGATGAAGCAAAATGGGAAGTGAGAAGAGATGAGGTGGTAAGGAAAGGAGAAGGGAAGAGGAGCCCCACAGAGAGGCAGACAGCAGAAGCAATGAGCTAGACTGCTTTAGGACAGGTGGGTTCCCTGCTTCTTCCAGCTCCTAGAACCTGTCCCATCCAACTTCTTCTCCTGACCTTGACCTTGGCCTTCTCTATTTTCTCCCACATTTCTCTTAGCCCTGAAACTCCCTCAAATACTCATTGGTATTGCTCTTTCTTTCAAGGACGAATCTTCTTTTTCCATCAAGATGGCAAATATGTCTTACTGATGGTTCTGTCCCCAGCACCTAAGAAGGTGCCTAGAACCTGATATGTGTCCTATAACACTTACTAAATGATTATAAGAATTCTGATAGGATTTATCTTTCCCTGCTCCAACAAGTGACTCCTTCCCTTCTTGTCCATTTACCATCACCATCACCATCACCATTTACCATTACCATCCCTCTCTCTGTCAAATCAGTTTGGCAGATTTGGCCAAATAAATATGTAGAAGGCCCCATCCTTGTGTGGAGGAAACATTACGTCTGGAGGAAAGGGATCTAGGAATCTGCATTTTAAAGAAGTGCCTCAGTTGGTTCTTACACATGCCAATATTTGGGAATAGTTCCTTCTAAAAGGGTCCATGCCCCTTCAGAGCATGCCACCAAATGGGATGAAACCTATTCATTCATTCCATAAGCAACTGCTTAGTACAGTGGGGGATACACTACTAAGAACAGAGGAACCAAAGAAAACAGTCTACTCTATTCACTGTGTGCCCCTGGGCATATTGTTTAACCCTCCCTTAGCCTCAATTTCTTCCTCAGTAGAATGTGGACAATAATCCCTACTTTTCTAATTCTTCCAGGGATATTGCAAGGAGAGAGCAAGCTCAAGACTGTAAACCATTCCTCAACTGTGGGTTGTTTGGGGCTAAAAATAAAGCACTAAAAGGAATATTGCCTGAAAGTTTGCATCTCCCTGAAAGAATAACTGTAAACCAGATATATTAATTATCTATTACTATGCAACAAGATACCCTCAAATTCAGCACCTTAGACAACAAACTTTTGTTATCTCCCTTGGTTTCTTTTTATTTTTTATCTTTTTTCCCTCAGTTTCTGAGGGTCAGGAATCCAGGAGTGGGTAAGCTGTTGGTTCTCGCTGAGAGTCTCTCACAAGGTTGTAGTCAAACTGTTGTCCAGGTCTTCAGTCATCTTGACTGGGGCTAGAGAATAAGCTTCCATGTTCACTGTAGTGGTTATTGGCAGGCCTTAGTTCTTCAATGGCTGTTGGACAGAGGCTTCAATTTTTTGCCACATGGGACTCTCCATGGGGCTGCTCACAATATGGCACGCTGCTGTCACTAGAGTAAGAGATCAGAGAGAGAGAGAGAGAAACAAAAACACCTGGGCTGAAGCCTCAGTCGTTTTATCATCTAATCTTGGAAGTGACATATCATCACTTCTGCCTTATCTTATTGGTTACACAGACCAACCCTGGTACAAATGGGGAGAGAACTACATAAGAGTGTGAATAACAGGAGGCAGAGGTTATTGGGACCCATCCTGGGGGTTTTCAATGACAACAGGTCTGGTCCTTAGTGTTGCAGGTCTGGAGGTTTAATTTAGGAAGTTAATCAGAATTCATCAGATTCAGGAAACTGATTCACACAAATTAAATACACATGAAACATTATCTTGGTACTACTCTGCCTCTTTTCTAGAACTCCTTAGTTAAACTAGTCTTCCTTTTGAACACAAAAAAAGTGTTGTCGAACTTCCCTGGTGGTGCGGTGGTTAAGAATCCACCTGCCAATGCAGGGGACACAGGTTTGAGCCCTGGTCCGGGAAGATCCCACATGCCGTGAAGCAACTAAGCCCATGCGCCACAACTACTGAGCCTGCTCACCTAGAGCCCGTGCTCTACAACAAGAGAAGCCACCGCAGTGAGAAGCCCGCACACCACAACAAAGAGTAGCCCCTGCTCACCGCAACTAGAGAAAGCCAGTAACGAAGACCCAATGCCGCCAAAAAATAAATAATAAATACATAAAATAAATTTATTTTAAAAAACGTGTTGTCACTTGAGAGCCCATGCACTGGCTGTTCTTCTTACCATAGAATGCTCTTTAGAATGCTCTTTGAATGGCTAGGTCTTCCTTGTGATTCAGGTCTTACTTCAAATATCTCCTCCTCCTTACCTGATCACACCGTATAAAATAAAATTGTCCCCTCTTACCTTTTACAGTCTCCATCCCATTTATTTTCTTTTTTTTCCCCATGCAGGATTTTAGTTCCCCAACCAGAGATTGAACCCATGCCCCTGAATTGGGAGCACAGAGTCTTAACCACTGGACCGCCAGGGAAGTCCCATCCCATTTCTTTTTTCTCATTAATTAATTCATTTATTTTTGGCTGTGTTGGGTCTTCGTTGCTGCACGTGGGCATTCTCTAGTTGCAGCGCGCAGACTTATTGCGGTGGCTTCTTGTTGCACAGCACAGGCTCTAGGCGTGCGGCCTTCCATAATTGCAGCACGCAGGCTCAGTATTTGTGACATGCGGGCTCAGTAATTGTGGCATGCGAGCAGGCGGATTCTTAACCCCTGTGCCACCAGGGAAGTCCCCCATTTATTTTCTGATAGCCCTTCTGGTGCTCTGAAATTATTTTGACTCTTTGTTTACTTGGAGATTGTCTCCCCACTAGAATGTGAGCTCTGTTAGGGAGGGTTTTTTTGTTTCTGTGTGTTTGTTGGTCTGTTTTGCCATTGCTGTATCTTCAGTGCCTAAAACATTGCCTGGTGCATAGTAGGCACTCAATAAGTAAACCAGAATGTTGATTTGTTAATTCACACTGAGAAATATATGTCATGTGAACTGGGCATTTTGTCTCACTTGATCATCTCACTCTCCCCATAGAAAATGATATGGGAAATCAGTTATTATAATCAGATGAGTCTTTGGTGAATGTGGAGTCAGGCAAAGATGTGATTGACACCCAATATTTGGTGGCCTGTGTCTCTGAGGTTTTCCTTCCTAGCCCTTAGGAATGCACCAGCCAAGGAGACTAGTAGCCACAACACTCCTGTCTAGGTGGCAGTGGAGACCTAGAGATACATTCGTATCTTTTTTAGTAGATTCCATGCAGACACCACATGTAGGTGAATATTTTTTTATCATATGCTGAATAAAGAAAAAAGGGCACAGCTTTCTGCTTTCTTTAACATTAATCTTCTTCCCAGAGTCTAATCCTTATAATAATGACCATAATTAGTGCCCAAATCACCAGCATTTACAGAGCATCTCTTAGAGAATGTTTCTTCAACAGAGGAAGAATTGTGCCACCCTGTATTGGTTCTTACTGATTTCTCACTGGCAAATTATTTCTAAGTTTATTGGAAATAAACTTTATTGTTGCCCTCTCTATTTTATAGGGAGAATTGTGAACAGATTCACTTCACCCAAAAGGTTAGTAAGGTACTTCCCTGGTGGTCCAGAGGTTAACACCCTGTGCTTCCACTGCAAGGGGCATGGGTTTGATCTTTGGTCAGGGAACCAAGATCCCCCATGCCTCGGGGCAACTAAGCCAGGGTGCCACAACTACTGAGCTCGCGGGCCTCAACTAGAGAGTCTGTGTGCCACAAACTAGAGAGTGCACGCACTCTGGAAGCGGAACGCCACAACTACAGAGCCCATGCGTGCTGCGCCACAACTAGAGAGAAGCCCTCACACCACAACGAAGGGCCAGGGTGCCGCAATGAAAGATCCCGCATGCCTCAACAAAGATCCCACGTGCTGCAACTAAGACCCAACGCAGCCAAAAAAATAAATTAAATAAATAAATAATAAATTTTTTAAAAAATTAGAAAAAAGAAACTAACTAAAAGAAAGTTGTATTAGTCTTCCCAGGCTTCCTTAACAGAATACCACAGACTAAGTGGCTTAAAGAACAGAAATTTATTTTCTCACAGCTCTGGAGTTTGGAAGATTAAGATCAAGGAGCTGGCAGGGCTGGTTTCTAGTGAGACCTCTTTCCTTGGCTTGCAGGTGTCTCTTCCTCTTCTGCAACCATTCCTAGTGGATTAGACCCCCTGCCTTTATTATGTCATTTACCCTTAATTACCTTCTTAAAGGCTCTATCTCCAAATATAGTCATATTGGGTGTGGAGCCCTTCAACACATGAATTTTGCCCATGGTGAAAGGGGGACGACACACACAATTCAGTCCATAACAAGAGGTCCTCTCTTCTCATGAATTTTTTGTGGGAATGTGTATTATTTTTTATTTTTTTAATACTTTGTGCTACACGGCATGTAAAATCTTAGTTCCCTGATCAGGGATTGAACCTGTGTCCCCTGCAGTAGAAGCGCAGTGTCCCAACCACTGGACCACCAGGGAATTCCCTGGGAATGTGTATTAATACAACCTTCCTGAAGGGCAATTTGGCATTGTCCACCGAAATTTCAAATGTACATACATATATACCCTTTAACTCAGCAATCTCCTTTCGAGGAAAGTATTCCATAGAAAGAGTGTACAAAAAGGCAAAGATTAAAAAAAAAAAAAGGGTATTCCTTGGGAGTCCAGTGGTTAGGACTCAGTGCTTCCACTGCAGGGGGTGTGAGTTCCATTCCTGGTCAGGGAACTAAGATCTCACGGCAAAAAAAAAAGGAAAGATACATGTACAAGAGTGTTCACTGTAGGGCTTCCCTGGTGGCGCAGTGGTTGAGAGTCCGCTTGTCGATGCAGGGGACACGGGTTCGTGCCCCGGTCCAGGAAGATCCCACATGCCATGGAGCGGCTAGGCCCGTGAGTCATGGCCACTGAGCCTGCGCATCTGGAGCCTGTGCTGCGCAACGGGAGAGGCCACAACAGTGAGAGGCCCGCGTACCACAAAAAAAAAAAAAAGAATGTTCACTGTAACTTAATTTGTAATAGTGAAAAACTAGAAATCACAAATATAATTTAAATAATGATAATGATATTAAATTATATATTCATTTAAATAATGATATATTCTTTTAATGGAACTGGTACTCACCAAGATCTCAGTATATATTGGTTAATGAATGGACAAACATATTGTTACATGAAAAAAAAGCAAGTTATAGAACCATACATGTGGGATGGTCCCATTTTTGAACAAAGGTCAATGTCTGTCCCTATACATTTTTTTTAAGGTTAAAAAAAACACTTCTGGGAATTCCCTGGTGGTCCAGTGGTTAGGACTCCACGCTCTCACTGCCGAGGGCCTGGGTTCAGTCCCTGGTCAGAGAACTAAAATCCCACAAGTCACGCGCGGAGCGGCCAAAAGAAAAACAAAATAAAACAAAACTTTTTTATTTAGAGGGGCTGGAATGATTGTATGCTAATTAAAACAGCTAGGTTGTATAACAAATAACTTGAAAATTCCCTATTGATATTCTCCAAGAGTTAGATTCCATTACACGTGACTTGTTCTTTCTTTGGGCCTGGAAAAAATATACACAACTGCTCCCGTTGCGGAGCACTGGCTCCGGACGCGCAGGCTCAGCGGCCATGGCTCACGGGCCTAGCTGCTCTGAGGCATGTGGGATCTTCCTGGACCGGGGCACGAACCTGTGTGCCCTGCATCGGCAGGTGGACTCTCAACAACTGAGCCACCAGGGAAGCCCTACACAACTGATTTTTGACGAATAATTTATTCCTCCCTTTCCCATGTTTTGAAATCCTTATGATCCCTCAGTTCCTTCTGGAACAAATTTTCCTCTTCTTCTCCAGCCAGCCCCAGTGGGTTCACCTTTACAGGCTCTGGGACTAGGACAGGAAGTAATGTTTGAATGTTTCTTCACTGGGACCTATACGTTTTTATATACATAGAAAAAGTGTGGCTGAATACACACCAAAGGTGACAAGGGTTAAATCTGGGGACTGGAATTTGTAGGCCAAGTATATTTCTTACTTAAATAGTTTTGTATTCTTTGAAGTGATTTTTAAATTTTTGTAATACAAAACTTTTTTTAAAAATAAGGAAACGGGAAAAAAAAATTGTCATGAAGAACCTAGGTGTAAGACAGGAATAAAGACGCAGACCTACTGGAGAACGGACTTGAGGATATGGGGACGGGGAAGGGTGAGCTGTGACAGGGCGAGAGAGTCATGGACATATACACACTAACAAACGTAGTAAGGTAGATAGCTAGTGGGAAGCAGCCGCATGGCACAGGGATATTGGCTCGGTGCTTTGTGACAGCCTGGAGGGGTGGGATAGGGAGGGTGGGAGGGAGGGAGACGCAAGAGGGAAGACATATGGGAACATATGTATATATATATCTGATTCACTTTGTTATAAAGCAGAAACTAACACACCACTGTAAAGCAATTATACCCCAATAAAGATGTTAAAAAAAAAAAAAAAAAAAAAAAGAGGAAACGGGCTTCCCTGGTGGCGCAGTGGTTGAGAGTCCGCCTGCCGATGTAGGGGACACAGGTTCGTGCCTCGGTCTGGGAAGATCCCACATGCCGCGGAGCGGCTGGGCCTGTGAGCCATGGCTGCTGAGCCTGCGCGTCCAGAGCCTGTGCTCCGCAACGGGAGAGGCCACAACAGTGAGAGGCCTGCGTACCGCAAAAAAAAAAAAAAAAAAAAGAAAACAGGAACTTCCCTGGTGACACAGTGGTTAAGACTCTGCACTCCCAATTCAGGGGGCCTGGGTTCCACCCCTGCTCAGGGAACTAGATCCCACAGGCATACCGCAACCAAGAGTTCGCGTGCCACAACTAAGAAGCCCGTGTGCCACAACTAAGGAGCCCACAAGCTGCAACTAAGGAGCCCGCCTGCTGCAACAGAGACCCGGCACAACCACATAAATAAATAAATATTTAAAAAAAGAAAAAGAAAACAATATGAAGTAGCTTCTAAATGGCAAATGAGTAAATAATAGACATAGTGATGGACTGTGGAAATACAGAGAGGGATCAAGGTTGGCTGGGATAACCAAAAAGTCTTTCCCGGATAAAACAGGGCCTCAAAGATGTTTTGAGGCTAAAGTTTTCCACAAGGCAGGAAAACACCTGTTGTATTTGGAAGATAGCAAGATGATCTGCAGTAGCAGGAAGTAAATTTGGTGATGAGACACGAACGTGGGTTTCTGAGTAGCTCAGAGAGACACCGATAATGCTGTGTTCTAAGATTAAACTCGCGGTAGTGCCGCAGTGTAGCGGGTGAGGCTTAGCTCCTGGAGTGCTGGTGCCCACGAGGAGGTGCTGTTTCAAAACACAGGCCCGCTTGGACTAAGGAGAAAGGAACGTGCAGCAGGTAAAACGTCAGACAAAGAGGGGGTTCTGACAGTTGGACAAATTGGGAAAATAAAAAGATACGCAACAGGTAATTATCCCCTTATTACCTCGCGCTCCCCAGCTAGGTCCCCGCGCGCAACACAAAATTATGCATTACAGTATGCCTCTAGCACGTGCCACTCAGGCTCTGCTGAATGCAACTACTACTCCCAGGCTCCCTCGTGAGGCCAGTGCCCTCTTCCCGTGTGCAAATGGGTATCGCCGCTCAGTCTTCTGGGATTCGTAGTCTTGCAGTGTCTTTCGGGAGTTGTAGTTTCCTTCCTACAATCGGCTGGGCGAGGCGGCGCCGGCGATCAGAGCTGCGCCGGGCGTTCAGGGGCCAAGATGGCGGCGCGCCGGGGACTGAGAGACGGAGTCGCGCCGCTTCTGAGTGGGGGCTCCGGCCCCGACCCTGGCGGTGGAGTGCGCAGCAGCGGTTGGGGGAGTCGGAGCCAAGCGCCGTATGGCACTGTGGGCGCTGTGAGTGGCGGGGAGCAGGTGAGACTGGCGGGCGGCCCGCGGCTGGCAGCAAAGCGGCGTGTGCCGGGCGGTGACACGTGGACGCCACAGGAAAGGGAAGAAGCGTTCGGGAGTCGATGCCGGGTGGCTGCGGAAGACGGATTGGACCGACCGGACCTGGGTCGTTTGCTGGGGGGATGCGGGCAGAGGCGGGTCCTTATGGCCATTCCTCCGGAACGCCGGAGGGGCAGAGCAGGGTGTCGGAAACCTGGCCCCTGTGTGTGTGGGGGGACTCGGACTTAGAGTAAGACCTCCCTCTAAGGATGCCGAGTGGGGGCTGTCTGTAGCCCAGCGCCGCAGTGCTTTTTCGGAGCCACGTGGGGTGGGGGGAGCGATTTTCCCGGGATAATTTGTCTGCTTCCCCTCCCCCTCTAGGCGGCCCCGGCACCCACGTGGGTTGGGCGGGGGGGAGGAGGCCCTCGGGTCCACGTGGGGGCGGGGAGGGGATGTCCACGTGGCTCCCGCTCCAGGCTGCTGGGCATCTCGTATCGGCGCTGGAGCCGCACTGCCGGGAACTGGGTGTGTCTCAGCCGGTCCCGCCATCTCCGATCGGCGCTGGGGGCCCCAGGCTGGGAAGGAAGGAAGGTAGGGGCTGCTAGAATCAACTTTGCCCAGAGCCTTGGAGGAGTTTTTTTCTTTTTGCTTTGATCCGCGTTGCTTCTCGACAACGGATGGTAAAGGACTTTACAGGTGTGCGGGTAGTCTGTGCCCTGCGGATGGCGGAGTGTGTTGGGGAGGGTAGAGGGCTGAGGTTGAAGGGCTGTGGAGTGGCGGCCTCTTTCCGACCGGCTTGGGGTGGGTTGTGAGGCATGGGCACTGGCGTTTTTGTTGCCTGCAGTCCTGCCTCGTTCGTGATCCAAGGGGCATGGGAGGTTTCAACATTTACATGGCACAGGCTTAAGTAAGGAAAGGGAGTCCTCTCCTTCCCTCACTTTTCTCAAGTATCGCTTTTGAGGAGGCAGCTAAGGCCTGCTCCTGTGAATTGATACAGACAAATTTGAGATGGTCTGTGTTTAAGCTTCTCTGGAATTTGTGCTGGGGATGGCAAAAGTTGGAGGCGATCTGAGAACTACTCAACACCAGTTGAACGTTTACTAAATGCGGGGGGGACATTCTTTCTGTCATACTCTTTTTTTCCTGGTCTTCAGTTCTCCATACTTAAAAGTGTTATCGTCCCATTCCTCACCAGGGCTTCTTAAAAGTTCCCACCCAGAGTGGAGGTCGGCAAGACTTCGTTTGAACTGTTATCTTGCTTAAGCAATTAAGCTGAGTCCTTGAAAGCTTTTTTTTTCTTTTTTGGTTTCTAGGTGGGAGTTGGGCTGCAGGTTGCCAGGTAATATCAGTTCTAGCAGACCAATCCAGGCCCTGGGGGTGGGGGGTGGGGAGTGGCTTCTGGGGCTCTACTTGAGAGCTGCCCACCTGCTCTTCCCTTATTTTCTCAGAGGCCATATCTTGTGGGGCTGGTGCTGCCCACCCTTTGGGGGAGAGGCAGGAAGTATCCATGATCCAGCTATAGTCCAAGTTAGGTAGTCATTTGGGGTTGGAGAGGGTCTTGTGGAGAGATTGTTCACCACAAACACACACAAAGATGAGTATGTGGAAGCTAGTCAATCAGCCAGGAACTTACTGAGGTTCCATTATGTTTAGACATAGGGGGATACTGTGGTAAACCACACATGGTCCCTGTCCTCCAGGATCTTATGTTTTTATCAGATCTTATGTTTTAGACAGACAATAAATAATGATGAGGACAGAGGAAAGTGCAGCATATTATATAATCAGCAGTAGTAATCTACCTTGCAGGGTCTGGGAAGAGACATTTTAAGGTGAGATTGTGGGGGGCGGAGAGGAGGGGGAGCTTTCCTCAGAGGGAACAGTATGTGAAGGCCTTGAGGTGGGAGAGGACATGGCTTATTGGAGAAACCCGTATGGCTGGTGTATACAGAGACAGACAGAGTGGTGAGAGAAGACACGCTGGAGGAGTCTGGTGGGGAATACCAGGACCACTGTAAGCCATTTAAGGACTTTAAACCTAGTGCTAAGAGCGGGAAGATGCCCTTGGAGGGGATTAGAGAGTGTCTCAAGAGGTGATCAAATGTGTATTTTCACGTTTGTAGCTGGTTTTGAACCCTGCAGGGACAAGCCGGATATGGGAAAGCCAGTCGGGAGGTTGTTAAAGTTAAGAGATGCTGGTGGCTGGCACACTCTTAGCCTGGGCTTATCCTCTCCATGATCTTGGTACTCTGGGAGCTGTGCTGTTTGGGGTTTGAGGGGAGGGATGGGTGAGGTCAGGTAAAGAGGGGCTTCTCTGACTGGGGCTCCAGTACCTGCCTGATGGAAGTGGTGATGAGTGGTTCATAAAGCTGGACATTGTCTCGAGATTCTGGCCTAGTAGCTGGGTCAGGTAGGTGGCAGGGCAGGAGATTCAGCCTCTTTGCTCACCTGGGAGTGTTTGCTGAGCGAGGTGCTATTCAGTTGCTAGTTGTAATTACAGGATTGTGAAGGCTTGGGAGGAGTTAGTGCCTAAAACCTGCCACCTTTTACTTCATCTCTGGGCCTGGCCTCCTAAAGTGTCCCTATCTATCCTTTTCTCTCGTTGGGCATTGTTACTCTTCAGCTTGATTAGGAGGGTGGGGGGGGGTGCAGTCACACCTGTTGCTTTTTTTTTATTTTGGAAGAGGTACAGAGTTTCCCTTTGCTGCCAAAGGAGAGGTAAGACTGGCTTGTCCGTGTTTGTTCCTGTTCTCTGGCCTTTGCATCATCTATAATTTCGTATAGTGGAGATACCCCTGCCTCTGGCCTTGCCAGCCCTTCTAGCCACTTCTGGCCCTGCCCACGCCCACACTCTTGACAGGCCTGGGCGGATGGCTCCCTGCCTGACAAGGCTGAAGATGTTAGTTCTCAGGGAAGAGGTGGGGTGGGGCGGGGCTTTTCCGTCCACAGAATCAAGCTTTCTCTTCTTTTGCTCTAACCTGGTTGGGGTAGGGAAGAGACTTGTCCCTTGGGACTACCTTTGAGAGGTTGGGTGGCACATTGTAGAGCCTTCAAAATAGAAGTTCGAAATAAGTGTGACTGTCAGCTGTGTATACTGTGATGCACTGTGCCAGGCATGGTGGGTGACCAGGAAGTATAAGCACAGTTTAAACCCTTCCAAGAGCCAAGAAAGATATAAGCTAATAGAATACAAAGGGTTATTTGCCCCAAAGGAACTTGGAATATAGTTTTAGTAATGATGCAAGGAATGTCATGGGGTAGGGAAGTGGGTAGGATGTGATTGCCAGAGAAGTGAGCGGTACAGGAACACGTATGAATTCGGGGTGTGAGGAGAGATGCGTTGGGGAGGGCTGAGGTGTCTTCTTGAGAAGGTGGGATTTGAGCTAAGCAGAGACGAGAGGCCTAAGTGGGATTTGAGGGAGGTAGGGTGGTTGTAATTGGAATTGCCTGCTTACTGACCTCCTCTCCTTTGGTGTGCCCCTGAGAGTGTCTGTCTTCATCACTGCCAGCAGATAACTCTTCTCAACAATCTTGGTCTTTTTGATGTTTTTATTCCCCAGTTTATCAATCTCGTGTGGTTCCAAGTGTTTCTGGATGGAGTCTAAACTTTTTTTTTCCCAGAAGGTTCTTGAACACTGCCATCTGGTTGTGGCTGTGGCTCATAGTTTGTACTTCTCTCTGCCCAGCAAGTCCAGAGTGTGTTGGGGCTCCTGCTGAGTCTGAGGCCATTGGTGGAGGGCTCGGTACCTGGTTTACAGAGTGTGTAAATCAGCTGCCCCCGAGGGCCCATGCCCTGCAGCCTTCACTGTGCCTTCCTGACCTTATTCCCTTTTGCCCCAGGTGCTGCTGCATGAGGAGGGGGATGATTCTGGCTTTGTCAGTCTATCTCGGCTGGGCCCCTGTTTGAGGGACAAGGACTTAGAGATGGAGGAGCTGATACTGCAGGATGGGACACTGCTGGGGACCATGCACAGCTATATGGATGCCTCCCTCATCTCCCTCATTGAAGATTTTGGTGGCCTTGGAGAGGTGAGCTGGGGCTGAGCTTGGAGGTCTTCAGGCAGGAGCTTTGGCTCAGTGGCTCTGTTCTCCTAGCACCTTGGTTCCTAGATACTCAATCTGAGTCCTTGAAGTGTGTTTTTGTTTCTCAGTGAGAGTTGGGCTACATCCCATGTAAGAGGATGCCCTGGCAGACTTGGATTATCATCCAAGGCCTTTCACCCTGCCTGGGCCCCTGACTTACATGTTCAGAGGGTTCTGATCTGTGTTTTGAGTCCAATTCCAGCTTAGCCAAGGGTTGTCTGCTGAGCATCCCACATCTTACCTGAGAGTGTAGGGAGTATGAAACATAAGTTCAAGACTCAGTTTTGCCAGGTCTCTGTTGACACTAGAGAGATGGTGGATGGTAGTAAATGAGATTGGAACCCATGCCTCCTGGTACTAACATCTCTCTCTGGCAAATTGAGCTGAACTGAGCCTGGGAGAGGGATTCTCTTGGCATCCAGTCCTTCTCAGTGGCCTGGTAGGTCATAGGGATGGTGGTGGGACCTTCCTGTTGTCTTTCCTGAGCAGAGCAGGTTATCTCTGGAGGACCAGAATGAAGTGTCACTGCTCACAGCTCTAACAGAGATCTTGGACAATGCAGATTCCGAGAACCTGTCTCCATTTGACAGCATTCCTGACTCAGAGCTGCTTGTGTCACCTCGGGAGGGCTCCTCTGTAAGTGTGGGATGAGGGGAAGGGGGTGTGTGGTTGGTGCAAAGGTTAGAACCACATCCATGAGCCTACTCATAAAGTTCTGAAGCACAAACACATTTCAGGTCTTTTTCTCCCTTTTAGCTGCACAGGCTGCTCAGCCTCTCTCGGACACCCCCAGAACGTGACCTCATCACCCCGACTGACCCATTGGGGCCCAGCACAGGCAGTAGTAGAGTGAGTGGGGTAAGCCTGACCTAGGGAGCCTCATGGACTCCCAATGGGGAGGAATATATGGGGACATGTCTGGAAAAAGATATTCCTGGAGAAAACTCCTATGTCTTATCTTCTCTCCTGTAGGTTGAGATGTCTCTCACAGATCCTCCTTGGGACTTCTCTCCACCCTCTTTCTTGGAGACCTCCTCCCCCAAGCTTCCTAGCTGGAGACCCCCAAGGTCAAGACCCCGCTGGGGCCAGTCCCCACCTCCCCAGCAGCGTAGTGATGGGGAAGAAGAGGAGGAGGTGGCCGGCTTCAGCAGCGAGATGCTTGCTGGGGAGCTCAACAACTCTGTGAGCAGCATCGCAGACTTCCCCATGCACCTGGCCTGTCCCGAGGAGGAAGATAAAACAGCAGTAGCAGCAGAGATGGCAGTGCAGGCAGCTGGCGATGAGAGCATCTCCTCCCTGAGTGAGCTGGTGCGGGCCATGCACCCGTACTGCCTGCCTAACCTCACCCACCTGACGGCACTTGAGGATGAGCTTCAAGAGCAGCCAGGTGATTTGACACTGCCTGAGGATTGTGTGGTGCTGGAAATTGTGGGCCAGGCGGCCACAGCTGGCAACGACCTGGAGATCCCAGTTGTGGTGCGACAGATCCCTACTGGACCCCAGCCTGTCCTCCTGGATAACTCGCTAGAGGCCAGTGCGGCCTTGCAGCTGCTCATGCCTACACTAGAGGCAGAGACAGAGGCTGCTGTGCCCAGGGAAGCCCTCTGCCCTGAGAAAGAGGGGTTGTCACTGGACTCAAAGGAAAAGCTGGAGTCAGCCTGCTTGTTGGAGCCCAGGGAGGTCATGGAGCCAATGGCACCCAAGGGCCCTCAGAACCCACCAGCCAACACAATGCTAAGTTCCCAGAGAGCTCGAAAGGGCAGGAAGAAGAAGAGCAAGGAGCAGCCAGCTGCCTGTGCAGAAGGCTATGCCAGGAGGCTGAGGTCAGCCTCTCGTGGGCAGTCTACAGCAGTTACAGAGCTGACCTCTCAGGGAGGCAGCTTGCCTCAGGAGGACCTTCAAAGAGAGGTTGTGCCTCCCCGTGGTAGAGGGAAGCCCCAGGCTTGGGCTCGGGCCTGGGCAGCTGCCTTGGAGAAGCCTGGCTCTGGGAACTTGGAGAGTAGTGCTGGACAAGCTAGTCCTGCTAAAGAAGGTCCTCTAGACCTCTACCCCAGCCTGGTTGACCCCATCCAAGCCAACCCTGTTTCAACCCATCTCTCACTGGTTGACTCTGAAGCTGACCCCATGCCACTTGACTCTGTTGAAGCTGATCCCACTGCGGTTGACCCTGATCCCACTGCAGTTGACCCTGATCCCACTGTGGCTGACCCTGTACCTGTTGACCCTAAACTGGTTGACCGTGCTTTAGCGAACTCAGAGCTGGTTGACCCTCTCCCAGCTGACCCAGTGCTGATTGACCCAGTTCTGGCTGACTCAGCAGCAGTAGACCGTGCAGTGGTTGTTCCCATCTCAGATGACTTGCCTTCAGTTGACCCTATCCTAGCCAAGCCAGTACAAGTTGACTCTCTTCCCAATGACCTGGCTCCAGTTGACCCTGTACTAGTTAAGTCTAGGCCAACTGATCCCAGACGTGGCGCAGTGTCATCAGCCCAGGGGAGTCCAGCCCCCCAGCTCCTCCTGGAAGCAGAGTCCTCAGACCCCCCAAAGGCCATCAATCCTGAAGTCAAGGAGGTCATGGGTCCTCTGAAGGGGGAAACTGGTACTAGTGCAACAGCCCAGGAAGCCAGGCCTCGGCCTCTTAGCCTATCTGAGTACCGGCGACGAAGGCAGCAGCGCCAAGCAGAGGCAGAAGAGAGGAACCCCCATCCCCCAGCTGGGAAGTGGCCCAGCCTCCCAGAAACTCCCACAGGGCTGGCAGACATCCCTTGTCTTGTCCCACCAGCCACAGCCAAGAAGACAATTCTGCAGAGAAGCCCTGAGGCTCCTTCTGAGGCTTGCTTTGCTCCTATGGGTCCCAGCCCTGCCTCTCCTAGTCCTGAGCCACCTGCAAGCAAACCTGTGGCCTCAACTCCCACTGAGCAGGTGCCATCCCAAGAGATGCTACTGCCAGCAAGACCTCCACCTCCTGCTGTGCAGTCCATGCCCCCCACAATGCCCACTGCCCTGCCTTTTCCCACGGGTGGGCTGGGCATGACCCCCATGCTGCCCCTTCCCACAAATGGGCAAAGTGTCCCCAGTCTGCCCCCACCACCCTTGCAGCCTCCTAGTGTTCCGATGTCTGTGGGGCCAGTGCCACCTGATCCCTTTACTCACTATGCCCCTGTGCCACCCTGGCCTTGTTATCCCCCCTTGTCCCCTTCTGGCTATCCTTGCTTGCCCCCTCCACCGACGGTGCCCCTAGTGTCTGGTACTCCAGGTGCCTATGCTGTGCCCTCCACTTGCAATGTGCCTTGGGTACCTCCTCCTGCCCCAGTCCCACCTTATAGCCCCAGCTGTACCTATGGGCCCTTGGGATGGGGCCCAGGGCTGCAACACCCTCCATTCTGGCCTGCTGTTCCCCCACCTCCTTTGCCTCTAACCTCTGTTGGAAGAGCTGTTCCCTCACCCAAGGTGGAGCCCAGTGGCATCCCACCTGGCCCTCCTGATAGTGTACTGACTGTGCCGATGGCTCCTCCCCTCAGTCTTGGGGCAGCTGGTCAGGGAGCTCCACAGATAGAGCCCACCAAGGTGGAGGTCAAGCCAGTGCCTGCATCTCCCCATCTGAAACACAAGGTGTCCTCCCCGGTGCACAGCCCTCGGATCAAGGCTCCACCGTGTCTGCCTGCTGAGAGTGTGGCTGTTGAGGAGCTTGCATCAGAGAGGCTAAAGCCTGAGCCCCAGGAAGCTAGGCCCAGGGAGAAGGCACCCTCTCCTGTTGCCAAGGCTGTTCCCACATCTGCACCAAGGCAGAGCACTACCACCAAGCTGCCTGCTGTCCACCCAGCGCGTCTAAGGACACTGTCCTTTCTGCCTACCCCACGTACCCAGGGTCCTGAGGATGTGGTACAGGCTTTCATCAGTGAGATTGGTGAGTGCCACACAGTTCCGTTGGTGTGAAGAATGGCATGGGGGTTGTGTGAGGAGTGTCCTCCATAAAACAGGATAAACTACCTTGATGGGGCTGGCCTTTGTTGGATTTCTTTGGAGAGTTCTTGAGAGGTAGAAGTCTGGGTTGGTTTGATTCTTTCTGCTTTGTGTTGCTGCCTTGGTTTACTTAGTACAGTGAGCATGGGGAGCCTAGGGAAGAAGTGAGGTGATTTGGGACTTCTGGGACCTGTGTACTCAGTTGATAGGGGCTGTGTTGTACGCTTCCACAGGAATTGAGGCATCGGACCTGTCCAGTCTGCTGGAGCAATTTGAGAAATCAGAAGGTGAGGAAACCTGGGTAGCTTTGCTCCAACCCTTTTTTGTTGATGTTTCCTTTGGGCCTAGCCCTGTAGTTGCTTAAACTGGGGGGAAGGAGAAGGGGAGTCTCAGCCACTAGAGTAGCCCCCTAATTGGAATGGGAAGACAAGATTTACCTGTGACACAATCTAAGCCAGGGAGAGTGGTGGGTACAGCATGGCAAGAACTATAAAGAGTAGATGGATCGGGAGATTCAAGTGTGTTGGGTTATTTGGGGAGGTAGCTCTCCAGGTGAGCCTTGGAAGACAGGAATTCAGAGACTGATGAGTAAAGGCAGAGGTATAGGAAAGATCGCATGTATTTGAAAGGCAATGGATAGCTCAGCTTCTCAGTACAAGGCATGGATCTAGGTGCTGCGGGAGTTATTATGTCCTGTTCTCAGATGAGCTTATGGTCTGACTGGGGAGAAGAATTTGCAGAAATGACTGCTGAATTGGTAACAGGTATCGGTAGTACAAGGCAAAATAGAAAATATAAGTGTAGATCAAGAGTAGGTTATAAGACTAGGAAGTTAGTTAGGTGGGTTATGTAGAGCCTGGAATGCTAGGCTTAGAAGTTTGGACTCCCCAGATTCAGTGGGGAGTGTGCTTGTTTCTGAGCAGAGAAGAGACATGATTAAAAATATACCTGGGTACCCACTGGAGGAGAATGGATCTCTCAGGGGAGACCCAAATGGAGTATGTAGGCAAAATGGATTTTCCTCCTTTGGGTCTCAGAGCCAGCCCTTCTGCACCTCCTCAGTATGGAACATCTGGTTGGGCTTTTAACTAGTATGGTTTCTTTGCAGCCAAAAAGGAGTGCCCTCCCCCGGCTCCTGCTGACAGCCTGGCTGTAGGAAACTCAGGGTAAGTATGGGGACATGAGTGAGTTACCCTACCAGCTGTTGGTCAGCAGCCGGCCGGTACTCCAGGACTGTCAACTGGATGCCTCTGTTACAGGGACATTTAGTCCGCTCTAGTCTTTCCCTGTTCCCCACCCCCGGTTCAGCCCATCACTACAGCGTACTGTCTTGAGTGGTGAAGGAGGAGGATATATATGTACCATTTTCTGGCTTATTCCAGTCTGGGGTTCCAAATGGTGATGCCTTTTATTTTCTGGCAACTCGTGCTTTTGGGGATTTCTTTCCTTTATTTAACAGGCGTTAAGGTTGCTCAGCACTGGTAATGGTGTAAGAAAAAGTGGGGGAGGATATTCATGGCTAGGGCTCCCCTGACTCCTTGGAGGGCACAGGCATCCTGGACCTCCTTGTTCCCCATTCTTCCAGCACCAAGAGGCCTTTTTTTTTTTTTTCATGTTCACAATACCCCATCCTGTTTTGCCAAGCATATTTTCCTCCACATTGATTTTGGGTTGGTTTGAGCCGGGCACGAGAGGCTCCTGGCTTGGAGGAGGTGGGGGGTATTCAAGGTCATCCAGGAATTGGGCAGAGCTGAATTGAGACCCAACCTACATAAAGTTCAGTCACTAAGACCCCTTTTGTGCTGGAGGAGAATGATTGGGGCAGTTTGTGCCCCCCATTCCTCTCTGCACGCACCCCTCTCCCATTGCTTTGTGAGCAAAGCAGATGTACAAGATGTTGAGGAGGCAATGAACCAGGCTTTCCCTTTTCCCCCCGCCAGCAGCGTTGACACTCCCCAGGAGAAGAGGCCCCTAGACCGGTTACAAGCCCCAGAACTGGCCAACGTGGCAGGTGGGTTCAGGGTGGGGAACTCTGCCTTTGATTAGTTTATGCAGCAAATGTTTTTAGAGCCTGCTCTGCACCAAGTGTGTGTAGGTGTTGGGGATACAGAGATCTGATCCTCGTCCTTGAGGTTCTCACAGTCCAGGGGGCAGATGTCAGATGTGTAAACAAATGAGCATGTTGAGTATCAGATGTTGTGTGTTAAAGAAGCCTGTGTGGCTTATAGTGGGGTCTGAAGAGGGACAGTCAGGGTAGGGTTATATAGAAGGTAATCCTCAAAGTGGAGGCTTGAGAAAATCACTGATACCAATCAGGTAGGTTTATGGGCATTCTAGGTAGATGGAATGGTTTGAGTGAGCTGGAGAAGCAAAGCCAGCCCGGTATGTTTTGGGAAATTGTGAGTGGTTCATTTTGGCTGGAGTGTAGTGGTTGATCAGGGTGCTGGGCAGAGCTAAAGGAAGAGAGAAAGCTGGAGTGGAAAGCAGGAGGTCAGGTTCTGGGAACTTTGACTGCCATGTTAAGCTGGTTGGACTTTATACTGTACAGTGAAGAAGCAATTGTAAAAACGTTACCAGTTTGGTTTTTGGGTGCTCCCACCAGCAGGAATGTAGAAGACAGGTGGACAGGTGTGATGCCCGAGGTAGGAGGTTATTAGGAGACAATTACATGAGTTCAGGCAAGATGCAGCCCAGAAGTCAGGCAGTTCTGAGGACAGGGGGTGAGTCTAAGAATGAAGAGGTAGGACAGACAGGACCTGGCCACCAGCTAGGTTTGGGCAGTGAGAGGTTGAACAGTTCAGGAGGACCAAAGCTGGTTGGGTGTCTACTGCTGGTCTCCAAGATGGGGAACTCAGGGGAAGGAGCAGTTTTAACAGTGGGAGAAGTTGGGCTGTTGATCATTGTTAGTATACTCTGTGAGATGAAGTGGGGATCCCTGGAGCCTATATTCACAGTGTTTAGAAGTGTAGAATCGGATCTCATCCTGCTATCTCCATCCTCCCTCCCCTCACAGGGCTCACCCCTCCAGCTACCCCTCCCCATCAGTTATGGAAGCCCCTGGCTGCTGTCTCACTGCTGGCCAAAGCCAAATCTCCTAAGTCCACCGCCCAGGAGGGAACCCTGAAGCCTGAAGGAGTTACAGAGGCCAAACATCCAGCTGCAGCCTGCCTCCAAGAAGGGGTCCATGGCCCTAGTCCAGTCCATGTGGGCTCTGGGGACCATGACTATTGTGTCCGGAGCAGGACCCCCCCAAAAAAGACGCCTGCCCTAGTCATTCCAGAGGTGGGCTCCCGATGGAATGTCAAACGCCATCAGGATATCACCATCAAACCTGTCTTGTCCCTGGGCCCAGCCACCCCGCTGCCCCCATGCACAGCTGCCTCCCAGAAGCCACTTGATCACAGGACTAGCAATGATCAGGCAGATCCCCCAGCCCCTTGCCTTGCCCCATCCACCTTGCTGTCCCCTGAGGCCTCACCCTGCCGGAATGACACGAACACTAGGACTCTCCCTGATCCCTCAGCCAAGCAGCAGTCAATGCGCTGTTATCGAAAAGCCTGCAGGTCAGCCAGCCCCCCAAGCCGGGGCTGGCAAGGCCGCCGTGGCCGCAGCAACCGTTCTGTCAGCTCTGGGTCCAACCGGACCAGCGAAGCATCTTCCTCCTCATCCTCATCGTCGTCTTCCTCATCCCGGTCCCGGTCCCGGTCCCTCTCCCCCCCACACAAGAGGTGGCGAAGGTGAGCTCTGATGGCCTGTTAGGTTCTCTCCACTTTGGAATTTCTCTCCTCTGGTTTACTCTGAAAGCTTTAGCACATCGATACTTTCAGGCAGTAAGGCTTCTATTTCTGTCTTTGGCTTTTGTCTTCTCCCCCTTTACTGGATTCGAAGGAGGCAAGCTCTGAGAAGATAGCTTCTATCCCCTGTTGGAGATTGGGATATCTCTGAGGTCTCCTCCTTCCTGGAGACCTGCCTTGGGGAGACAATTAGGGTTTGATCTTGACCACGTTGATTCCTTTGCATACTGTATCAGTCCTTATTTCTGCTATTTTCCCGGTAGTATGTGGGATGGTGGTCTAGTGGGTTGTTAATGGCAAACAGTCCTTCCTTTAATCATCTGTTGAGGAAACAGTCTGGGACAGTTCCTTTGAGTGTCACTGTGGCCTCAGCTATTTTCTGGCAGTACCTTTTTCTCAGTAATAGACCCAAATTTTTCCACTTAATCAATGAAGAATTCTTGGTTTTTGATGGTGAAGCTTATCTTCAGAAATGTCCCCTACTACAGGTCTAGCACATCCCCTAAATGCCGTGTTCATAGTACTCCTATGAGACATATGAGGGGAGCAGGATCCCAGAGACCCAGGCCTGCCCCCCTCCCCACCCGCAGCTAATTGTAAGACCTAGGGCCCAGCCTTTTATCTCCGAGTCTCCGTTATTTTTATTCTTTCTGATTTGTTAAATATTTTTCTATTTTTAATTGCATAATTGAAAATAAATATGATCTGTGCCCAAATACTCTAGAACATCTAAAGTTCATGAGGTTCTCAGTTTGGTCATCTGCGAAGAGTTCTTCTAGATCTCCTCTGCTCTGCTTTGCCTTTGGTCCTGAGCTTCCTGACAGGGAGGCAGGGCTGGGGCCAAGGTGAGGTAAGTAGAATATACCTGCACTGCTCCCAGCATTCCTGTGTGCCCCTTTGTTCTCCAGGTCCAGTTGCAGTTCCTCTGGACGTTCCCGAAGATGCTCTTCCTCTTCCTCCTCCTCATCTTCCTCCTCGTCTTCCTCATCCTCATCATCTAGTTCCCGAAGTCGGTCCCGCTCTCCATCTCCTCGCCGGAGAAGTGACAGGAGGCGGCGGTGAGCGTGTTTTCAGGGAGTCGGTGCATCTGGGGTGCAGGTGCCTAAGAGTTCTGAGACTTGAGCTGCGTAATGTCTGGGGCACTGATGGCACCTTCTTCTCTTGTCAGGTACAGTTCTTATCGTTCACACGACCATTACCAAAGGCAGAGAGTTCTGCAGAAGGAGCGTGCAATAGTGAGTAGAGGAACAGCTCCTGGGAGGAGAGGGCTTGTCCCTGAGCCATGACATGAGCTCAGAGAGCCGTCTGCAGCTATGGCCTTGGCTCATAGTGTGTCAATTTTCCTTGACCTAACATAGGAAGAGAGAAGAGTGGTCTTCATTGGGAAGATACCTGGTCGCATGACTAGGTCAGAGCTGAAACAGAGGTTCTCTGTTTTCGGAGAGATTGAGGAGTGCACCATCCACTTCCGTGTCCAAGGGTGAGGTTGGGCCCTAAGGTCAGGATGTCCTGTCTCATTATCTATCTTGATGCTTCTTTGTTTCTCCCCCCTTGCTCTGGTGTCCTAGGCAATATAGGCACCTTCATTTCTACAGTTAGAGGGTTGGCAATTTGGGGAATGAGAAGAACCACCCCAGTCCATTACTGTACCCTGGCGAGCTGTCTCTTCTCCATGGCATGTGCCCAAATAGCCATGTCAGCCTCTGTCTCACCCTCCCCACCAGTGACAACTATGGCTTCGTCACTTACCGCTATGCTGAGGAGGCATTTGCAGCCATTGAGAGTGGCCACAAGCTGAGGCAAGCAGATGAACAGCCCTTTGATCTCTGCTTTGGGGGCCGCAGGCAGTTCTGCAAGAGAAGCTATTCTGATCTTGGTGAGTGGAGGGAGGCCCTGAGCCTTTGGTATCATCTCCTCCCTCAAAAGGTCCCCAGGCTTTTGAGAGGGGCGCCCCTTTTTGAGAGGGGCGCTAGCTAGGCAGACTTGTCTTCCTCTGACACGTGAAGAGCCTAAGGGGTGGGATGAGAGGAGAAATGGGTGCTCACCTGTCTTTTGACTTAATATCCAGGTGATTTTAGCTCCATCCATTATAGACATGAGAGGTAGCTGGCCATTTGAGGACGCTGTGGTTGGGAGGTGTACTCAGAGACCTTGATGTTTGTCTCTCTTTACCTTTATAGACTCCAACCGGGAAGACTTTGACCCTGCTCCTGTAAAGAGCAAATTTGATTCTCTTGACTTTGACACATTGTTGAAACAGGCCCAGAAGAACCTCAGGAGGTAACCCTGGGCCCTTCTCCCCCACCCCCTTTTCTTTGGAGGTGCCCAACCTCCTCCATTCCCTCCCCCAGTCTAGGGGAGACAGCTGCTAGTGAGGAGATGACTGTTTTATAAAGAAATGGAAAAAAGTGAAATAAAAATGTGTTAAATCAGATTTTTTTAAAGTGGTATTTGTTTTTTATAATAGGCATTGAAACACATTAACTTGCATTCCTATGTAAGAAGGATGGGGTTGAGGGGTTCCCCCAGTGTTTGGAAAATCGAAGTCACTATGCAGACTAATAAACATGAACTAGAGGGAACTGCCAAGTGCTGTTGTGCTTCTTTCTATGGTGGTAGTGCCAGACAAGTCACTTTTCCTCTCTGAACACAACAGGGACATGCTTACCTCCATTTAATTCCTAGGACCCCTCTTTGGTCAGGTGTAGAATCCTGACCACTTGAAACTGCTCCTCAAGAGTGTTGTAAGTGAAATCAGTCATCTAGGAGTGCCTCTCAAACTTTAAAAGAGCAGTTGAATCATCTGGAGATCTTTTAAAAATGCAGATTCTGACTTCTGGGATGGGGCCTGAGATTCTGCATTTCCAACAAAGGTGGTGCTACTGGTCCAGGAAGGAATTTTAATATCAAGGACCCAGAGGACGCTCACACTGTTGCAAATAATGGTTTTTGAAACCGAGACTTGTGTGTATGTGGACCATAATAGCTTGAGCACAATGCTTGGCATTCAGCAGGTTCTCAGATGTTTAAAGAATGCATGCAGGTGGATAGACCTTTGGGGAAGAGGGAGTTGTAGGAATTATATACCAAGGACAGGGGAATGCCTGAGAAAGGCAAAGGAGAGGTGTGTCCCTTGAGAAAGTGGATCCTTACCTCCCTGAGGGGCATGAATGGGAAATAGTCAAGGGGTAGTGCATAGGACTGAAGGGATTGCTGTTTGCTAATACGAACTGACATAAGATAGAACTTGGAATTAACTTGGCAGGCCTGAGCATTGATTGATAAATTTGAGTACTCATGACAAAAGGAGAGGCAGCTGAGGGGTTTTCTAGTTTTTCCACAGGGAGGGTTCATAGTGTGGGCTGTCCCCAGGAGGTAGAAGGGTTATTTTCAGGATTATAGGTTTGAAGAGATTGCTGCTGTCACTCAGGTTTGGTGCACAACCCCTTTTTCCCTTCATGGAGCTGACCTAAGGCTGTGTTATGTAAGAGGAAAGGGTTGTCTCATGGGCAAGTCATGATTGAGGTAGGGGCAGTTTTGAAGGTCAGCGCCTCACCACTACCACAGATAATCTGAAGTGTCCGCTGTAATAGAGATGGGAATGCAGAGGTTGGGGTGGTATCTTGAGAAAGGGCCTCCCAGGGTGTTGGAGGCAGTGAAGATGAAGAGTGGGAGTCCACGGGCAGCGCGAATAGGGTAGGTTGGGAGATCATGTGAGCAAGTTTAGAGGAATTCAAGGTCAGCTCGGGCCCCCCGGCCCACTCATTACTCTGGCATCCAGATGCCAGGGGCGCGGGTAACCGCAGCACTGAGAAAAGGTGGCTCCATCAAAAAGGCAGGGCGCGGGAAATCCGAAGTTTTCCCGCCGTGGCTGAGGGCGTGGCCCCTGACGTCAGGGTTCCGCCTTCACAAAGCAGACCGGCGGGCTCCACCCTTACCAAGATGGCGACACTCGCGGGACCGGAAAGCGTTAGTAGATTTCGTCTTTACCCTGTCTCCGAGGTGTGGGCGGGGCTGCTCTGCGGAGTGCGCCCGCCCCTTCCGCCGTGCCCTGCGCGGCACGATGGCGTCACGCGGGTCCGCCCCTACCCCTCCTCTTCCGGGTTCCTGAGTCGCGTGCGTCGGCAACGGTAGTGACGCGTATTGCCGAGAGGATGGCGGACGCCGGCTTACGCCGCGTGGTTCCCAGCGACCTGTATCCCCTCGTGCTCGGCTTTCTGCGCGATAACCAGCTCTCGGACGTGGCCAACAAGTTCGCCAAGGCAACAGGCGCTGTGAGTCCCGGGCATGATTCGTGGGCTGGGGTGGGATGACCACAGGGCTCCGGGCCCTGACATGCTTAGGTTTGCAGGTAGGGAGGTCTGTGGGGTTCGCCAGCCCAGTGTCTGCCAGGCCTTTGTGCCGAGCACTCGGCGGTGGCCGGAAAGCCTGGAGTCTCAGCGTCTCTTCCACGATGTCTGACTATGTGGCGCTGAGCTTTGTTGCTTTTTTCTGGTGAGTGGGGCGGCGGTGGCCGCGTGGGAACCTCGTGGCCTAGGTCACGTGGCTGGCGGAGTGCGGCGAGGCGGCAGCGTCGTGCCCCACCGGAGGCATTGGAGGTTCCTGGTTCTTTCTTTGGGCTTTATGTTGGCTGATGCCGAGCGTGACTTGACCTTAACTCTCAATCGAATTTACCCGGGACTCAAAAGATAAGTAAAATTGCTTTAGAAATAATGAAGGCTGGGATTTTTGTTATTAAAGAAGAAAATGAACGAGTAGAGGCAGGGTTCTGCTTTTCGTTTTACTGAAGCAGGATTGAGCATCATAGTTCTCTCTACAAAGCAGGCATAGCTGTTGGCTTGAATCTTTGACTTATGGCATCAGACAAGTCTAGGTTTGGGAACAGCCTCTGCCATTTTTGAAATGTATAATCCAGGCAGCTTGCTTAACGTCCCTGAATCTGTTTCTACTTCTATGGGGATGTCATCATCCACTTTATAGGATTTTTGTGAGTAACATGATATGTACATATACAAAGTGGCAGTACCGATGCCTGGTGCTCAGGAAGCATCAGTGAGTGAAAGCTGTTATCTTAGTTATTGTACCTTAGGATGTTCCAAAAAACAAGTAAAAGGAAGATGACCAGGAATGTGAAAGGTTTGGAATCTACATCTCAAGGAAAGACATGACTGCATGAGAAAACACCTTGAGGGTAGAGTGGAGTGGTATGGTAGTCCTTAGTGGTCTTAGTCTTTGACTAAGAAGGTAGGCTTGTTCTTTGTGGTAGAATCAGGCTATGCAAGTTGAGAGTCAGATCGGCCTCAGAAAGGGCTGCCTTAAGCTGGGGCAGCCTGCCATGTGATCTGATACAGCTGCTTTCATATTGGAACTGTTTTGACTGTTAGGGAGGCTGCAGAGAGTGGGCTGGATGGAATTGGGCCTTTCAGAATCAGAAATCTTTTTTATGTGACAAAAACTAATCTCTGGAGGGTTTACTAAGGGCAAGATGCTATTTCCAGATGCTAAGCCCCTTATATGCATTATTTTTTATTTTCTCAACAAGTTAATAAGATGTGTAGTGTCATCTATCTTACAGGGAAGGAAACAGTCTCAGAAAGATTAAATGACTTATTTTTCTTTTAATTTTTATTCATGTATTTATTTTTGGCTGCATTGGGTCTTCGTTGCGGTGCACAGGCTTCTCATTGCGGTGGCTTCTCTTGTGGAGCACGGGCTCTAGGTGCACGGGCTTCAGTAGTTGTGGTAGCATGCAGGCTCAGTAGTTGTGGCTTGAGGGCTCTAGAGCACAGGTTCAGTAGTTGTGGCACATGGGTTTAGTTGCTCCGTGGCATGTGGGATCTTCCTGGACCAGGGCTCGAACCCATGTCCCATGCATTGGCAGGTGGATTCTTAACCACTGCGCCACCAGGGAAGTCCCAGATTAAGTGATTTGCTCGGGGTCACACATTAATAATTGGCAGAGGTGAGTTTCACATCTACTCATCTAACTTTGAGCCAGTATTTTTGTATATACTGTAACGCCTTGCCACTTTTTGGTTACCAACTTATAATCTATATCAGTGTAATAGCTGAATGCAATTATGTACTGAATACGTAACATAGATTTTTACTAGTCTTCTCTTGGAGGATGGTTTCCAGTGATTTGGAATTATAAACCACGTTGCTGCAATCATCCTCCTGTGTAGATGTTTGTTTCATGGGTAAGGATAAATTCTTAGATAGTACACTGATAGAGTAAAGGGAATGTATGTTTTTAAAGGCTTTGATAAATAGGATTGACAGGTGGGGGAATAGATAGATGGTGCCAGAGACTACAGGGATAGCCCAAGTTTTTGATACCAAAAACTGGGAAATACGTAAATAGAATATTTTTCTCCTAATTTATGCAAGTAGGAGAAGTCTTACAGAGATGTAACATTTATATCAAATTAAAAATTTCTTACTCTGCTCTCTTTTCTCTTACAGACCCAGCAGGATGCCAATGCCTCTTCCCTCTTGGACATCTATAGTTTCTGGCTCAAGTAAGTATCCTCTGTGCTAGTGTGGCTGTTTTCTCCCCCCAAGTAGGCTGGACTGTGTTCTTTGGTTTGGGAAGGTCCTGATTCCCCAGGAGTTAGCCTAATCTACCCCAACAGGTCCACCAAGGCCCCAAAGCGGAAGTTACAGGCAAATGGACCAGTGACTAAGAAGGCTAAGAAGAAGACTTCATCCAGTGACAGCAGTGAGGACAGCAGTGAGGAGGAAAAAACCCAAGGGCCTCCCGCTAAGAAAGCTGGTAAGACCCAGCAGGGAGTTGTGGTTCCAGGAAAAGGATTTGGAGGCTGTCTGTGCTAAATTTCTGGTTCTTACTGGGACCTGTACTTTTGTTCAGCTGTATCTGCCAAGCGGGCCAGTCTGCTTCAGCATCCTGGAAAGGCTGCAGTCAAGGCATCAGAGAGCAGCAGCAGCAGTGAAGAATCCAGTGATGATGAGGAGGAGGACAAAAAGAAAAAGCCTGTCCAGGTTTGCAACTTTGAGAAGGAAAGGGATTGGAAAGAAGAAACTAAAATCTTGGTTTTTAGCTTGATGGTGTTAGGTATACAACAGGTGATTACATGGTTTTTCAGGGAGGTTGTAGAAGTATGAGGTTTGGGAAGGATTATGTGAGGTTGAAGTTGAGCCCTGAATCTAGAGGAAATTCAACCCGTTCTGCTTGCCTGGCAGTATTGGGTTTCTCTGGGATACTGTCAGGGACTCCAAGAGTAAGAGAATATGTTTTATGGACAGGTACAGGGAACTCTAGACAGGGAGTGGCAGCGACAAGGCCTAAAAAAGGGGGCACCTAGGAAGCTTTTCTACCTTAGGTTGTCCTTTGGGTGCCCTGAAACTCTTGCTGATTCTCCTGGTTGTGTGTTTTCTCACAGAAGGGAGTTAAGCCCCAAGCCAAGACAGTCAAAGCTCCTCCTAAGAAGGCCAAGAGCTCTGATTCTGATTCTGACTCAAGCTCAGAAGATGAGGTGCCAAAGAACCAGAAACCAAAGACAACACCCGTGGCAGCTAAAGCTCAGGCTAAAGCCCTAGCCAAACCAGGTATTGTTTATGTTCCTAGGAGGCTGGACTGGGGACCAGGTTGCCCTGGGGACTGATGTGAAAATTCCTTAATTCAGCACAGGAGTGAAATGGCACTGGATGTTGAACTAGAAGTATTGACTGGTGTCATTTTTTTAAAAAAAGAAACATTTTCCTAGTAAGTAAAAAGTTTTATTGTTAGGGACTAGTAACTACAGAAATAGTCTACAGTGAGGGAAAACATGTTTTAAAGACTTCAGAGGGCATATTCAAATAATTTGCATCATATCATTTTTTGGAAGACAGGTTTATTCCTGAAATTGGGCAAGAAATTCATCCTTTGATGTAGTAAACCACAGCATTCTCCTTCATGCTTCCTCCAGAGGCAAGAGAATTGACAGACTCCCAAGTTCTGTGCTAATAGGAAGGAGGTTTTTATGGCCTTTTAATGTTTTGATACTCCTTTTTTATTGTTGTTCATTAGTTCTTGTCTTTTATTAACCAGTATACGATTACTTATCTTTTGGTTTCTTGAAACAATAGATCAGACAACATTTGCCACAATAGTGTCTGTCAAAGTGGCTGGCCGTGGAAACTCCAGCACCGCATTCATCTGAAGGGCACTCCTGACGCAGGCGACTGATTTTGCCATTTTCATCCACCTTACAGTATTTCAGGACAGCCAGCTTAGCCTTCTTTCTCTTATGCTTGTTCTTCGTGGGAGCGGTGTAAGACTTCTTCCTTTTCTTAGCACCACCACGAAGTCTCCACACAGATGAAGAATGGACTCTTTTTTTTTTTTTTAATTTATTTAGTTTTTTTTTCGTTGAGTTGGGTCTCCGTTGCTGCGTACGGGCTTTCTCTAGTTGCAGCGAGCGGGGGCTACTCTTCGTTGTGGTGTGCGGGCTTCTCATTGCAGTGGCTTCTCTTGTTGCAGAGCATGGGCTCTAGGTGAGCGGGCACATAGTTGTGGCACACGGGCTTAGTTGCTCTGCAGCATGTGGGATCTTCCCGGACCAGAGCTCGAACCCGTGTCCCCTGCATTGGCAGGCGATTCTTAATCAGTGTGCCACCAGGGAAGCCTTTGGACTCCTTTTGAATGTTGTAGTCAGACAAAGTATGGCCATCCTCCAGTTGCTTGCCAGCAAAGATCAGTCTTTGCTGGTCAGGAGGGATTCCTTCTTTATCTTGGATCTTGGCCTTTACATTTTCTATTGTATCTGAAGGTTCAACCTTGAGAGTGATGGTCTTCCCTGTCAGGGTCTTCCTGAAAATCTGCATCTTGGCGGCGGCACCACTGCCCATGGTGGATCCGAAAGATGTCTTTGTACTCGCTTACATTATTTCTTTTTTCTTAGGTATACCAGCTCGTCCAGCACCTAAAGTAGTCAATGGCAAAGCAGCTGGTAGTAACAGCAGCAGCAGCAGTAGCAGCAGCAGCAGTGATGATGACTCAGAGGAGGGGAAAGCAGCAGCCGTATCTAAGAAGGTATGGACCTTAATATCTAGCAGGAAAGAAGGGACTGGGGACGTTGGTAATTGGGGGGTCTCCACTGCATGGCAGGATTGGTTGGGTCAGTATTTTCCTGTGGTAATTGATTTTCTCTGTGTGATGCAGACTGTACCTAAAAAGCAAGCTGTGGCCAAGGCCCCAGTGAAAGCAGCTGCCACTCCTGCCCAAAAGAGTTCCAGCAGTGAGGACTCCTCCAGTGAGGAGGAGGAGGAGGAAGAGCAGAAGAAAAAACCCATGAAGAAAAAACCAGGTGACTGGACACGGGGAGTCAAGCTGGACGTCTGTGACCAGGGCCCAATGGCAGGAGGACCTCTGCAGTCACCACGTGGACCTTGGCATGTGTCAGCCAGCTTCTCCCAGAGAAAGGAGAAAGCCACGTTGCCTTTTATAACCTAGACTCAGAAATGGCATGCCATCATCTCTGCCGTAGTCTATTTGTTAGAAATGAGTCACTAATCCTAGCCCACCCTCAAGGGATAGGGAATTAAGCTCCATTTCTAGAAGGAAGCAGTATCAAAGAATTTGTGTATATATTTTAAAACCACCACACTGTCCCTTTTAAACAGGTCCCTATAGTTCAGTTCCCCCGCCTTCTGTTCCCCCACCCAAGAAGTCCCTGGGAATTCAGGCTCCCAAGAAAGCTGCAGAGAAGCAGCAGCCTGTGGAGAGCAGTGAGGACAGCAGCGACGAGTCTGGTGAGTCATCACCTGTGGTGAGTGGGTCTGGGGAGCGTATGAGGAGTAGGGAGGGAAATGGTTCTGTCCCTTCTGCTTTTTTTTTTTTGGCTGTGCCGCGCGGCTTTTGGGATCTCAGTTCCCTCGCCAGGGATTGAACCCGGACCACAGCGCTGAAAGCCTGGAATCCTGACCACTAGGCCACCAGGGAACTCCCTGCATCCTTCTTTTCGTTGCCCCTGGTTGGATTGGGACTCTGGACCCAGCCTAATGCCATAGGTTCTCTCCAGATTCAAGTTCTGAGGAAGAAAAGAGACCCCCAGCTAAGGCAGTCATCTCCAAAGCAACTACTAAACCAGCTCCAGCAAAGAAGGCAGCAGAGAGCTCTTCAGACAGCTCAGGTAAGGCATAGGAGGCCCTCAGGGCAGTGGGAGCTCCAAGGGCTCCCCTCAGTCTGATGTGGGGAGATACTCACTCCATCCTCTCTGTCTAGACTCCGACAGTTCTGATGAAGCTCCTGCTAAGCCAGCCAGTACCACCAAGAATTCCTCAGGTAAGCCAGCTGCCACTCCCAAGCAGTCTGCGGTTAAGCCAGCTACAACTCCCAAGCAGCCTGCAGCCACTGGCCAGAAGCCTCTGACCAGAAAGGCTGATAGCTCCTCCAGCGAGGAGGAGAGCAGTGCTAGTGAGGAGGAGAAGACGAAGAAGACTGTAGCCACCCCTGAGTCCAAGGTGATGGCCAAAGCAGCTCCATCTTTGCCTGCCAGGCAGGCCTCTCAGGGTGGTGGGGACAGCAGCTCTGATTCAGACAGCTCCAGCAGCGAGGAAGATGAGGACGAGAAGACGCCTAAACCCCCAGCCAAAAAGAAGCCACAGAAGGCAGGGGGAACTGTAGCCCCTTCCAAACCAGCCTCTGTGAAGAAAGCAAAGGCCGAGAGCAGCAGCACTTCTTCCTCTGAGGACTCCAGTGAGCAGGAGGAAGAGGAGAAGCCCAAGGCCAAGGGCACTCCAAGACCACAAACCGCCAAGGCCAATGGCACCTCTGCACTGACTGCCCAGAATGGAAAAGCAGACAAGGACAGCAACGAGGAGGAGCGGGGCAAGAAAAAGGCAGCAGTGGCAGTTGCTAAGCCAGGTCTGTATCCAAAGAACCTGCCTCCTGGGTTTGTCCCCCAGATCAGGATGGACTCTACTCTTGGGGGTGGGATAGGGAGCCGAGGCCCATGACTGGCTTCCAGTTAGTTGGAGGCCCTCAGTGTGGGACCCTGGGATGAGGGACAGGAAACTGGTCTCCTGAGTCTGGCCTTTTGTTTTGTAGGTTCAGGAAAGAAGCGGAAGCAGAATGAGGCTGCTAAGGAGGCAGAGACTCCTCTAGCCAAGAAGATAAAGCCCCAGACCCCCAACACGTTTCCTAAAAGGAAGAAAGTAAGTTGCCTTATTTTCCTCTCAGGAGCCAGCGTTTAGAGTAGAAAGAAAAATTGCAAAGCACCTTGACAGCCCTTTGCCTGGCCTGGCATACGTGCTGTGGGTGTAGCTCCGGAGGGCCTTCCTGACCAGAAGCCCACTCCATCCTGAATTTCCTGCTTCATTCTTCTTCAGGGAGAACGAAGGGGATCCTCCCCATTCCGAAGGATCAGGGAGGAGGAGATTGAGGTGGATGCTCGAGTGGCAGACAATTCCTTTGACGCCAAGGTGAGGAGAGAGAGGGTCTTCACCATTCTTGAGGGGGTGGGGTGAGAGAGGGTAGCTTTTGGTTCTGGTTGGTAGGAGGTTCTCTGGGTTCGGGTTGCCTGGAGCAGGGAGAAGAAACTGACAGGGCCCTGGCGTTGTCCTTCTGTGTGCTAACCACCTGTCTCTACTTACCAGCGGGGTGCAACCGGAGACTGGGGGGAGCGAGCCAATCAAGTTCTGAAGTTCACCAAAGGCAAATCCTTCCGGCATGAGAAAACCAAGAAGAAGCGGGGCAGTTACCGGGGAGGCTCCATCTCTGTCCAAGTCAATTCTGTTAAGTTTGACAGCGAGTGACCGTGGACCATCTGTAGCACAGCAGGGGTGATGATCTGAGACCACTCACTTTCCCCAGTGGACCTGGGAACCCTCAGCTCTATCGGGGGAGGGTCTCAGTGAGGAGAGCAGTTTAGATTAGGTCTGAAGGCTTTGCGTCGTAACATCCTCTAAGGTCCTTTTCTGTGTTTGTGGTTTTGTACAGATTTGTTTTTGAGTGTTGGGTAGCAAGGACAAGGTAAGGGGAGTGTTCTTTTTTAAGAAAAATTGTTTTAGTTGTCATTCTCCCTGTTTTGTGGAAGTTCTCATACTGAGAAATTTGTATATTTTACATTAGATTATTTCTTACTGATTTTTGTTGTGGTTTTCAGAGGTGGGTTCACAGATTAAAATCTCAGCTATCTTCCAAGATGTGGTAAAGGTCACATTATGAATTTTTACAATTGGAGAATTCTGTCTATGGGAGTGCTTGTGTCCACATTTCATCCTTTCTACCCCTCAGGGCCCTGGTGAGGGGTGGCTAAGACTGGTTAATGTATTTATCTGTTAAGCATGAACTATGTACCTCATTCGTGGGGTCTAGGACTGAAGTTTTCAGCCAGCATGGACTTACCTACTTTGGCGGATAAAATTTACTGTTTTGTTTCAGGCAAAATTCTGGTGTGGTGTGAATGCCGTGGGGTCAGTCTGAATATTTCGTTTGCTATAATTTTCTTATTACATAATGTTTGCGATATGTGTTTTTTAATTTGAAAGCATAAACTTTTTTATTGTTCAAAGACAATTTTTGATTGGCTTGACCTTTAAGAGTGTCGAATACTAAATTGAGGGCTACATCTTATTTTTTTACATTTTAGAGAACAAAATAGCGTTAATTTAATCTGAAAAGCACATATCACTTGGTATTTCTGTCTTGGTAGCAGTGGTGACACAAAATTAGTTTCTTGGTTTCATTAACTCCTACATGGTTGGGGATCACTGATCAAGAAAGTGAAAGGAGAAAACCTATAATTAAAAACCTTAATCCTCAGTAGGAATTAGGTTACATTATTCAAGTGAATTTATAGGTAACCTGTAAATGGAGGATGAGAAGAATCATTACAAAGCATTTTATCTGGTAATACTTGAGTTAGACTGGTGTTGGGAGAGCATCCTAACAGGATTATTGTGTCTTGTAGTTGGTGCACGGGAGCAACTGATGTGCCCCCTTCAGAACCTTGATTCTCAGTAACAGTGGAGATAACAGTAAAAAACAGTGAGCAGAGATACGACTCTTAGGCCAAGCAGGCTGATCATAAAGCTGTAGGAGGTGACTGTTGGCAGTGCTCAGCCAGAGTAAGATAGGGAGGAAAGTCGACGAGTTCTCCAAGTTCTCTGGGGCTGGTCTGTCCCTGTGTTGGGAAAGTGTGCCCTAGCTTTATGGATGAGTTGTAACTTAAGGATAGCTTCCCCTTGTTTGGGTTCCACAGATAACCTGGTTTTCTGTGTCACTGCCTCTAGGAAGAAAATGTGCTCTTCACGCTGACATACGTATTCAGTCTGCATGGTAAAAGTTCTACATCTTACTAAAAAGTAATAAGCTGGCTGGTTTATAATGTATCTTGGGAGTTTTATTAATGTGAGTCCAAAGCTCTCCCACCTCCACTCAAAACAGAACAACTTGGTTGCTAGTTGGAGGGCTGGGGCCCAGACTTGTGGGTTCAGTGTGGAGCCTTCTTGACTATTCCTTATCTCATGATACCTTGTCTCATGGTGCCTTGTCCAGGTAATAGACCAGCCTGTGCGTAGTCTAACTTGGGGAATTGGCAAAGTGGCCCATGGGCCAGATCCAGTCCATGGCTTGTTTTTGTGTTGCTCAGGAGCTAAGAATGCTTTTACATTTTTTAAAGGGTTTAAAAAAAAAAAAGTGACAGACTTTATGTGACCACAAAGGATATAATGTTTACTATCTGGCGTTTTACAGTTTGCAAAACCCTGGCCTAAATCAGTGATTTCACAACACTGGCTCAAAATTAGAATTATCTGGGGATCTTTTAAAAACAGTGATACCCAGGGACCCATCTGCTGATCGGTTGAGTCAGATCCTGGTGCTCTCTGGTGGATTCTGGGAGTTAAGATTTTTTAAAGCTCCTAGGTGATTCTAAAGAGCAACCAGAGCTGAAAACCACTAATCTAAGAGCATTTGAAAAGAAATGAGTTGGTAATTTTTCTTTCCTCCCCTTATACTTTCATTTTCAAATGTACTTGTTAAATCTAATAGTATAAAGTAAAAATTAAATTTCCGTTTTATCCCCGTTTTCTGGGACTTGATTCTTTTGTCTCTTTCCAGAGAGTTTCACTGTGTGTACTACTACATGAATCCTCTCCCCTTTCTCCTCACACATATGGAGTAGCTTGCTATATGCAGGGTTTCATAACTTTGGAGCTCATTTTTAATGACCCCATTGTATGGAAGTAGCATAAATTATTTTAAGTAGTACCTTATTGGTAGCTGTTCAGGTTGTTTAAGTGTTTTGTTATTATAAATAGTGCCATAGTGGATATTTTATATGTGAGACTGAGTATTTGTGTGGGTATTTTTATAGGAAATAGTCTAAGAGTGATTGTTGGGTCAGAGGATGTGTACATTTAACGTTTGTTCATCATTGCTCTCCAAAACCATTGTACCAACTTGTAGTTCCAACAACAGTTTATGAAAGTACCTCTTTGCTTGCCCTCTTGCCAACACTTAAACAAGTTTATCTTTGCCACTTGGGTAAATGAAAATGCTCAGTTTTTTAAAATTGTGGTAAAAAAACACAACATTAAAGTTGCCATCTTAACCACTTTTAAGTGTATAGTTCATTAGTGTTAGCACTGACATTGTTGTGCAACAGATTGCTATGATTTTGACTACTTTAGATATTTCATGAGTGGAATCAGACTGCATTTGTCCTTCTGTGACTGGCTTATTTCACTTAGCATAATGCCCTCAAGGTTTACTCATGTTGTAACATGTGGCAGGATCTCCTTTTTCAAGGCTGCGTGATATTCCATTGTATGTATATACCACATTTAATTTATCCATTTCATTGTTTAGTTTCAGGGACCTGAATTCCTACCTATGCTGATGGGTTCTGGCAGTGTTGCTGAAATCCACACGTTAAGTGAATCACACACATGATGGCTCATGCCCATCTGCAGTGTACCTCATATGGACACAAAGCAGGAGACTTTCCAATATCCTTTTGTGGCTTTATGTTTCACAGGTTATATCCTCACTACTACCCAATCCTGTTAGGTGGATATTAACTAGATCATGGTGTCTCAACCTTAGTATTTGGGGGCTCTGAAATACTAAGAGTGTTTGAATGCCTACTATGTACCAGCCATAGAACTCCCTGAGAGCTCAGTGTCTAATAGGGGAAGTCAGAGATGGGAACAGTTCTGTACACCATGCTGAGTCCTGTCACCAAGGGTCAGAGTAGCACCCCCAAGGGGACAGCAACAAAAGACTGACCTTGGCCCAGGATTCTGAGGAGAGTAGCAGCTGCCAGGGGGGAAGAAGGCACATACCATGAAAGGAAGAAGAAATGTTCCCAGTGGGAGAAGAGAGCCTTTAGGATGGATCAGGTGGAGGATGTGTGGTAAGTAGGGGCAGGTTAATACTGTCTGAGGATTCAGTAGCAATGGCCTTTTGTACCCAAGTGAGGAGTTAATACTTTATTTTGTTCTCCTGAGTGTGTTAGGGGATTGCTAGTCCAATGCAGTGCTCCTGGCACTAAATACAGCTGCAGGGAAAGCAAAGCCCCTACTGACAACTGAGTTCTTATCCCCCTGCCTCATGCAAAGCTGGCTTAAGCTGTCTGCAATTACTGAAGAGGCCAGTAGGTGGGGCCCTTGCACACTGCAGGGAGCTGGACTCTATAGTTGAAGCTTGGCATTGTGTTACCCCACTTAACATTCAACAAATTCGGAGCACCTGCTATGAGCTTTTGGATACAGAGATGAATAAGACGTAGGTCCTAGCTTGAGGACCCTTGGTTCTGGAGAGTGGAGAGGAGAGTCTGTCATCTATGAGAGGTCATCTGTTACCTGAAAACCAGCAACAGGCAACATGGCTCATAGAGGAACCCTGATGTTCATGTGGAACTCCCAACTTTCCCCTCAGGTCCAACAGGGCACTGGAGCTCCCATAAGGGGGGCCAGCCACAGGTCCCACTGCTTATGGAAACTGCAGACCTGTGTCCTTCCTATGCCTGGGAGCTCAGAGGCCCTGGTGCTCTCTCCTCTGTCTCCCCTCCTCTCCCAGCAGGATTGAGGAGAACATATGCCAGGCTTCCATCTTCTAAGTGTATTGGAGGGTAGGTAGGGTACAGAGTATTTCAATAAATTAGCCTGTCAGACACAGAAATTCATCCATTCAGTAAATATGAGTGCTTACTATCTACCAGGCACGTAATTTGTGAGAGATGTTAACAAAATCATGAATGAACAAAAAACCAGACACAGTCCCAGCAACCAAAGTTTACCCAGTCTAATGAGGGGCAAAGATATTAATCCACACAAATAAATGTATAAATATAAACTTCAGTACAATGAGGGCAAGGTACAAAGAGCTGCGAGCACATGTGACAGGGGAAAGTAGCCCACATAGTGGTGATACTCCCTCACGGACTGGGTAGCCATGTAATCTATCATCTAAACTGGGATGCTTTTTTTTTTTTTTAAAGATTTTTTTTTTTTGATGTGGACCATTTTTAAAGTCTTTACTGAGTTTGTTACAATATTGCTTCTGTTTTGTTTTGGTTTTATGGCCTCGAGGCATGTGGGATCTTAGCTCCCTGATCAGGGATCGAACCTGCACCCCCTGCATTGGAAGGCGAAGTCTTAACCACTGGACAGCCAGGGAAGTCCCTAAACTGGGATTGTTTTTGAGAATGAAGGGAGAGAGATTGATAATTATGCTGAGAGGAGCAGGTGTGGATTGAGACTTTCCCAGGCAAGTCAGGACATAGGGTCACTGTGGTAATAGATGTCTTCACTGAGGAAGTGATGTTTCAGCCCAGACTTGAAGGTGAGAGTTAATTAGGTGAAGGTGTTGATGTTACTGACTTGGGTCCTTGGACTCTTTAATCAACAGAAGTTGATAAGAGACCATACGAGGTATTCAGGCAAGGCTTTATTGGGACCCACGCTGTAGCACAAAGGAGGGAAAACAAGTAATGGGTTCCCTTGCTCGCTCTCCGAGGAGGGTGGGCTTGTTCCTTAAGCGGTGTGAGGGTGGGGGTGGATGGGTGGGTTAGGCTGAAGGAGTGGCTTAGGTGGTCTGCCCACCCGCTTGGCGGTGCTGGGATCATGCAGAGTACCCTGCTTTTGCTCCTGGCTCCTCAGAAGTGGCAGTTGGTTTGTTGTCTTTTAATATCTTATTGTTCATAGTCCCTTATAGTTTCTTGTTATTCTGTTGCTTGTCTAGGTGCAAGCACTCCAGTAAAGGGTCCCAGGTCCCAGCCTGTCTCAGTGGTGCAAGATGAGCAGGGCTGTGTGTTTTTTTCAGTGAGAAGACACAGCATGTGCAAAGGCCTTTTGGTGAGAGGGAACATGATGGAGACCCCAGAAGGGGTCTGTGCAGCTGAAAGGCAGAGGAAGGAGGAGAGCAGTATAAGATGAGGCTTGAGAGGGAGGCAGGGACCGGGGCATGTAGAGCCTTGTAAGGCGTGTTTTATTCTGAAGGCAGTGGGAAGCTGTTGAAGAGTGTGTGCGTGTCTTAGTCATCTGGGGCTACCATAGCAAAATACCATAGCCTGGGTGCCTTAAACAACAGAAATGTGTTTCTCATAGTTCTTGAGACTGGGAAGTCCAAGATCAAGATGCAGGCCTGTTTGGTTCCTGGTGAGAACTCTCTTCCTGGCTTTCAGAAGGCTTCTTGCTATGTCCTCACATGGCAGGGAGAGACAGAGTAAGCTCTCTGGTCTCTCTCTTTTTTTTTTTTTTGCGATACGCGGGCCTCTCACTGTTGTGGCCTCTCCCGTTGCGGAGCACAGCCTCCGGACGCGCAGGCTCAGCGGCTACGGCTCATGGGCCCAGCCACTCCGCGGCATGTGGGATCTTCCCAGACTGGGGCACGAACCCGTGTCCCCTGCATCGGCAGGCGGACTCTCAACCACTGCGCCACCAGGGAAGCCCCCCTCTGGTCTCTTTTTTACAAGGACACTAATCCTATCTTGGGGCTGTACCCTCATTACCTCATCTAAACCTAATTACCTCCCAAAGGCCCTGCTTACTGTTACCATCATGTTGGGAGTTAGGGCTTCGACATATAAATTCTGGGGGGCAGAGGAACACAAACATTCAGTCCATAACAGTGAGTGTATGTGTGGGTATCATTTTTTTTTATTAGGGAAAATTTCAAATATATAAAAGAATTACCAATACAGACAGTAATCAACTAACATTAAACATTCCATCAGTATCACCGAATGTGTTAAAGGCTGGTGACAGATTTGCATGCTGAAAAGCCAAATGTGGTTAGCATGAGAATAGACTGAAGGGATTTGGAGCGGATATTTTGAGACCAGTTAGGCTACTGCAGTAGGCCAGGAGAGAGATCATTTTGGTGACCTGAATTAAAGTGGTGCCAAGATAGAGAGATGGAGAGAGGTGGATAGATTTGAGAAATATTTAGGAAAAAAACTAGAACTTGGTTGGTGGGGTGGAGGTAGGGGAGCAGTGAGGAAGAGTAAGGCATTAAGTGACTCTCGTACAAATAATAAATGCTGGAGAGGGTGTGGAGAAAATGGAACCCTCATACACGATTGGTGGGAATGTAAATTGGTACAGCCACTATGGAAAACAGTAGGGAGGTTCCTTAAAAAACTAAAAATAGAGTTACCATGTGATCCAGCAATCCCATTCCTGGGCATATATGCAGAGAAAATTCTAATTCAAAAACAGGACTTCCCTTGGGGGTGCAGTGGTTAAGACTCCACACTTCCGTTGCAGGGGACGCAGGTTCGATCCCTGGTCAGGGAACTAAGATCCCACATGCTGTGTGCATGTGGCAAAAAAAAGATACAATGTGCCCCAGTGTTCATAGCACTATTTACAATAGCCAAGACATGGAAGCAACCTAAGTGTCCATCAATAGATGAATGGATAAAGATGTGGTGTATATATACAGTGGAATACTACTCAGCCATATAAAAGGATGAAACAATGCTATTTTCAGCAACATGGGTGGACCTAGAGATGATCATACTAAGCGAAGTAAGTCAGAAAGAAAAATACCATATGATATCACTTATATGTGGAATCTAAAACACAACATGAACATATCTATGAAACAGAAACAGACTCACAGACATAGAGAACAGACTTGTTGCCAAGGGGGAGAGCGGGTAGGGGAGGGAAGGATTGGGAGCTTGGGATTAGCAGATGCAAACTAGTATATACAGGATGGATAAACAACAACTTTGTACTGTATAGCACAGGGAACTATATTCAATAGCCTGTGATAAACCAGAATGAAAAAGAACATATATATGTATAACTGAGTCAGTTTGCTGTACAGCATAAATTAAACCCAGCATTGTAAATCAACTATTCTTCAATTTTAAAAAATGTTGGGGGCTTCCCTCGTGGCACAGTGGTTGAGAGTCCGCCTGCCAATGTAGGGGACACGGGTTCGTGCCCCGGTCCGGGAAGATCCCACATGCTGCAGAGCGGCTGGGCCCGTGAGCCATGGCCGCTGAGCCTGCACGCCTGGAGCCTGTGCTCCGCAACGGGAGAGGCCACAACAGTGAGAGACCCCCGTATCGCAAAAAAATAAATAAATATTGGAACTATAAAAGTACTGGCTAATATGTCAAGATGCTTAAGAAGATCAAATTGGTGATTAGGTCTCTATTGCCACGAGATTGACACTTTCCTAGCACTTGATGATTTGCTTCACTCAAGGATAAGAAATTGATGACCTTTTCTTTTTGGGGGATTTAAAAACTATAGTCAAATGCTGTACCAGAACATAAAAAAACACTCTTCCAATTATTCGTTTTTCATCTCTCAAACTGAAATATTCAACCTGAGAATTTAGGATATGCTCATCAACATACTAAGGAACTCAAAGTAGTCTTTCCTTTTTTTTAAAAAAAATATTTATTTATTTATTTATTTATCTTTGGCTGTGTTGGGTCTTCGTTGCTGTGCACTGGCTTTCTCTAGTTGCGGCAAGCAAAGGCTACTCTTCATTGCGGTGTGCAGACTTCTCATTGCAGTGGCTTCTCTTGTTGCGGAGCATGGGCTCTAGGTGTGCCGGCTTCCGTAGTTGTGGCACACGGGCTCAGTAGTTGTGGCTCGCAGACTCTGGAGCATAGGCTCAGTAGTTATGGCTCATGGGCTTAGTTGCTCCACAGCATGTGGGATCTTCCCAGACCAGGGCTCGAACCCGTGTCTCCTTCATTGGCAGGCGGATTCTTAACCACTGCGCCACCAGGGAAGTCCCAAAGTAGTCTTTCATTGTTGATAAATTAGTCTATAATTTCTGAGTCTAATTTAACCAGAGAGAATCATCTGACAGCCACTCAACGCTTGCTGTCTTTCCAGATGCCTTATTCTTGTGAGTTAGAATTTTTGTGATTAGGAAGAAATAAAGTGCTTAAAAAAAAAACCTAACTTAAACTGGAGCTCAAATTCTGTTTTCAAGCTAGATCTCAACTTGATGAACGAGTACAAAGCACATAACTCCTCACTAACATGATGCAATTAATAACATTTTTAAATTTTAAACTGTGTCTTGGGAGTTCCCTAGTTGCCAGTGGTTAGAATTCTGGGTTTTCACTGCCATGGCCCAGGTTCAGTCCCTGATCGGGGAAATGAGATCCCTCAAGCCGTGCAAAGCGTCTTATTTTTACTACTGTAAACTGTGACATATATTTTAAGTGAAATTAAAATGTATTAGTTAATATTTAAGAAATGTAAAAAGGTATAAAGAATAATTTATTGAAAAATTGCATACCCATCTCTCAGCCTAATAAGCAGAATGTTGCCAGCACAGTTAAATTCCCTCTTTGTATGTATGTTAAGGCCGAATGTTAAGCCAGTATTAACATTAATAAGTACCAATTGTTAAAATATTGAAATATATTAATACTGGTTGGGAAATAGTTGCTGGCCTGTACCCTCTGAATATCTCCTCTCATTTCCAAATCCTTGACCTCTTTCTAAGACACACACACCACCTCCCTTGAACTGTTCCATAATCCAACAAATAAAGGGTTAATGCCTGGCACAGAGGGGCCTTTTATATATATATATATATATATATATATATATATATCCCTAAGGAATATATAGTCTTGTTTTTAAACTTTATATAAATTGTACCACACTGTATCTATTCTCCTACGACTTGCTTATTTCTCTGATGTGTTGTAGTTCACTGTATACTTCCATTTCTTTACTAATTCACTTATTAACAGGCATTCAAGTTGTGATGCTGCTGTGAACACTCTTGTATCTGTTGGTGTACATGTGCAAGAGTTCCCTGAATTTAAACCTAGAAGGGAAAGTGCTGGTCATAGGGTAAGTGCATCTTCAATCTTCCATGTAATGCCAATTTTCCAAAGGTATTTACTAATTTACATTCCCATCAGCAGCTCAAGAGAGTTCCTTTTGTTCCATAGTCTCTCCAGCACTAGGTAAGTCACGTCAAATCAAAATTTTCTCCAGTCTTCTGGGTGTGGGATGATATCTTATTGTGGTTTTAATTTGAATTTCCCTGACTACTAATGAGGTTGAACACCTTTTCATATATTTAGTGACTGTTTGGAGTTCCTTTTCTGAAGGTGTCTACTTAAGTCTTTCATCCATTTTTCTGTTGGGTTTTCTGTTTTTCTCTTATTGATTTGTGGGACTTTTTTATATATTTTGGATACAGTTCCTTTGTTGGTTTTATGCTGTATAGATATTTTCTTCAGTTCTGTCTTGCCTTACTTTATTGTATTTTTTTTTTGATGAAAGAGAGCTTACTTTTTATTTAGTCAGATATGCCAGATATCTTGCATTTGTCTCTCCATATACACTATCCACCTTTCTCCACTGGCTCTTTGCCTAGGGAGGTTGACCTCTAGGAATTGCATCATTGGCTCTCTGCTTTTTGGCTCCTGATTGGGTTTTGGCCAATGGGGTGCCCCTGCAGGAAATCAGAAGAAGGTGGAGAACGAGAGTAGGTATTTATTTTTCCTAGCCCCAAACTGCTGTGTTCTCAAATCAAAAGTCACTGCTCCCCTCAAGACAGTCTCCTCGGGACTTCCCTGGTAGTCCAGTGGTTAGTGGTAAGACTCCGTGCTCCCACTGCAGGGAGCACAGGTTCGATCCCTGGTTGGGGTAAGTTCCCACATGCCATGCAGCACGGCCAAAAAAAATAAATAAATAACAGTCTCCTATATAAACTTTCCCTTGGGGATTCTGAACCTGCTCCTTACTCTCATTGCTTTTGCCCAAGTGATGGTAACATCCTTATAGATTGTTTCAGACCACTTTATTTTATTTTATTTTTAATTTTATTTTTTAATCTATTTATTTATTTTTGGCTGTGTTGGGTCTTTGTTGCAGTGTGCGGGCCCCCTCAAGTTGCGGCGAGCGGGGGCCACTATGTGTTGTGGTGCGTGGGCCTCTCATTGCGGTAGCTTCTCCCGTTGCGGAGCACCGGCTCCGGGCGCACGGGCCTCAGCAGCTGTGGTGCACCGGTTTAGTTGCTGCACGGCATGTGGGATCCTCCTGGACCAGGGATCGAACCCGTGTCCCCTGCACTGGCAGGCAGACTCTCCAACCACTGTGCCACCAGGGAAGTCCCTCTCAGACCATTTTAATTTGAGTGTGTCATCTGTTTCCTATTGGATTTCTGACTCATATAACATATTTATTAATATTTCCTTTCAAAATTAGTACTTTCGTGTGTTAAGAAAATTTTCCTTATCCTGAGATAATAAAGATATTCTATATTATATTCTAAAGGCTTTATTATTTGTTTTCCTTGTTTAGGTCTATAGTTGACCTGATATTGATTTTTCAATCCTTTATTTATAGAGATTGTTTCATGGCCCAGCAAATGGTCTCTCTTGGTGACTCTTCCACATGCTTTTGAAAAGAATATGTATTTTGCTGTTGCTGGTGGAATGTTCTATAAATGTCAGCTAGGGCAAATTGATTGATAGTGTTGCTCAAATCTTCTACATCTTTGTTGATTTTTCTATTTGTTCAATTACTGAGAGGGGAAAATTGAAACAACTATGATGGTGGACTTGTCTATTTTTCCTTTATGTTCTGTTAGCTTTTTCTTCATGTATTTTGAAGCTATGTTATTGGGTACCTACACATTTAAGATGGTTATTTCATTGTTTTTCTTTCACATCTTCATTGGAGTGTAATTGCTTTACAATGTTATGTTAGTTTCTGCTGTACAACAAAGTGAATCAGCTATATGTATACATATATCTCCATGTTCCCTCCCTCTTACGTCTCCCTCCCACCCTCCCTATCCCACCCCTCTAGGTCATAACAAAGCATCGAGTTGATCTCACTCTGTATAACAGACTCTGGGTCCATCCACCTCACTGCAAATAACTCGATTTCATTCCTTTTTATGGCTAAGTAATATGCCATTTTATATATGTGCCACATCTTCTTTATCCATTCATAAGATGGTTATTTTTTTTAACATCTTTATTGGAGTATAATTGCTTTACAATGTTGTGTTAATTTCTGCTGTATAACAAAGTGAATCAGCTATATGCATACGCGTATCCCCATATCCCCTCCCTCTTGTGTCTCCCTCCCACCCTCCCTATCCCACCCCTCTAGGTGGTTGCAAAGCACCGAGCAGATCTCCCCGTGCTATGCAGCTGCTTCCCACTAGCTAGCTATTTTACATTTGGTAGTGTATATATGTCAATGTTACTCTCTCACTTCGTCCCACTTTACCCTTCCCCCTCCCCATGTCCTCAAGTCAGTTCTCTAAGTCTGTGTCTTTATTCCTGTCCTGTCCCTAGGTTCATCAGAACCATTTTTTAAATTAGATTCCATATATATGTGTTAGCATACGGTATTTGTTTTTCTCTTTCTGACTTACTTCACTCTGTATGATAGACTCTAGGTCCATCCACCTCACTACAAATAACTCAGTGTACTATAGAGCTTTTTAAAGGGTCCTATGATGTTGGTAGGCACTGAAACATGAGTTATGCAGAGGCCTAGGAGTCATGTAAGGCGAGAACTGGAACCTGGCCCATCTTTAGAATTCAAATGTGAGCTGCCAGATAGCCTGAGGGTTTCTGAAAAAGTCAGAATCACTGGAAACCTTGAAAGATAAATTGTCTGCTGGAATCTCCTGGAGTGGGCTGGACAGTAGAGCAGAACTGGATTTTGTTCAGGACAGTGGTCCTAGTCTGTATACAGGATGTCCACAAAGTCTGGAAACATAGATGATAGTATTTATTATTTTCCAGTGGAAGAATTCCTGATGGTATAATGTCTCTTTGCTGGTGTTTCTAGACTTCATGGACTTGTGGTGGTCAGGAAACCTGACCACTTTCTGACAGCCTCTCAGAGAACCTGTGTGTTCTGGTGAAGGGGGGATCTGTAGTGTCAAGGAACATCCTGAGTCTTTTTTTTTTTTTTAATAAATTTATTATTTTTTTTAATAAATTTATTTATTTATGTACTTTTGGCTGCGTTGGGTCTTCGTTGCTGCACACAGGCTTTCTCTAGTTGCGGCGAGCGGGGGCTACTCTTTGTTGCAGTGTGCGGGCTTCTCATCGCAGTGGCTTCTCTTGTTGCAGAGCACGGGCTCTAGGCCCACGGGATTCAGTAGTTGTGGCACGTGGGCTCTAGAGCGCAGGCTCAGTAGTTGTGGCGCATGCGCTTTGTTGTTCCACGACACGTGGGATCTTCCCGGACCAGGGTTCGAACCCGTGTCCCCTGCATTGGCAGGTGGATTCTTCCCTGCACCACCAGGGAAGTCCAGAAGCTTTTAGTTTGATGAAGTTTAATCTATTTTTAGTTTGGTTGCTTATGCTTTTGGTGTCATATCTAAGAAGCTTTTACCTAACCCTTGGTCTCAAAGATTTACTCCTTTTTTTTTTTTTTAAGAGTTTTATGCTTTTAGCTTTTCCATTTAGGCCTATGATCCATTTTGAGTTAATTTTCTGTGTGTATGTAAGTAAGGGGTCCAATTTCATTCTTTGCATGTCGATGTCCAGATGTCCGAGCACTATTTATTGAAAAGACTATTCTTTTCCCATTGAATTGTCTTTGGGCTCTTGTCTGAAATCAGTTGCCCATAAATATATGGGTTTATGTCTGGCTGTCAGTTCTACTTCATTAATCTATGTCTACCCTTATGCCAGTACTACACTGTCTTGATTACTGTAACTTTACAATAAGTTTTGAAATTGGAAAGCAATATAGCATTTTAGGGAGGGGACTAACAACATCAGTTTATATTTTTAAGAGACTGTGTTGTGGGGTTCTTCAAAAAATTAAACATAGAATTACCATATGACCCAGAAAATTCACTCTTATGTATAAAACCCCAAATAATTGAAAATAGAGACTCAAACAAATACTTGTATGATAATGTTCATTGCGGCATTATTCGCAATAGCCAAAAGGTAGAAACAACCAAAGTGTGCATCAATGATGAATGGACAAACAAAATGTGGTATATGCATACAATGAAATATTAATAAGCCATACAAAGGAATGAAGTTCTGATACATACTACCACATGGATGAACCTTGTGAAGATTATGCAATGTGAAAGGAGCCAGATATAAATAGACAAATATTGTATGATTCCATTTATATTAAATATCTAGGATAGGCCAGTTCACAGAGTTGGAAAGTAGATTGCAGGTTATCAGGAGCATGAAGTGCAAGTAATAGAAAATCATTGCTTAATGGATAGAGTTTCTGTTTGGGGTTATGAAAAAGTTTTGGAAATAGTGGTGATGGTTGCAGAACATTGTAAATATAACTAATGCCACTGAATCGTACACTTAAAAATGGTTAAAATGGCAAATTTTGTGATGTATATATATTTCACCACAATTTTTTAAAAAAAGACTGCTTTGGCAGCTGTGAAGAAATCAGACTATAGGTTAAGATTACTGCAAGAATCCAGGTTAAAGATGATGTTCTGTTTACCTTTCCAGGTCCACTCTATCATTCTCTACCCTGCTCTGTGCTCCAGGAAGCCGACCTGTGTTGACCGTTTAACCAGCTGCTAGACCCTCTGATTTCTGATTAAACTTGGCCAGTGTGGAGCACTGCCAACGTGGAGGACTGGTAAGAGATCAGAGGGTGAGGGGAGAATGAGATCAGGGTACTCTCCTGGTTCCCCATCTGCAGGGTTGCTGTGGGCACCTATATCCCTTGATGAAAGGCCACAGTTCCTGCCAGGCAGCCCTCTCCACAAAGCTCTCTCTGTCTCTGTATTCTAGTAATGGCCCCCCTCCCTCATTCCTTCTAGGCCTATAGTGGCCACCACTAGTGCACTTGTATTTCCCTATACCAGTTTATTAGTTTAATAGTTCTTTTATTAAACTTTCCTAGAATTCCCTGGCAGTCCAGTGGTTAGGAATCCGCACTTCCACTGCAGGGGTCATGGGTTTGATCCCCGGTCGGGGAACTAAGATCCCGCAAGCTGCATGGCATAGCCAAAAAAAAAAAAAAAAGAAAGAAAAAGAAATGGGGTTACTGTAAAGAGCTCATGGAAATTTGAGCAGTTTAACCTTTAAAAAAAAAAGGTTAATTTTAGCAATTTGAGTTGCTATCAGTTTCCTGCCTTCCTGATCAGGGTGGGTGTAGTAGAGAGAGCAATGGATATATTTGGAGGTAGAGCCTTGCGGTTTTGATGGATTGGATGGTGTGACAGACATGGATCCTGGCTCTTAGAAAAGTTCTCATAAATTGGAGGAGAAAGGACGTACAGTCTAGAAAAAAACACAGGTGCATACTAACTAACTGTAGTCCAGGTATAGCCTCAAGTTGCAAAATGGTTGGAGCCAGCTACTCAATGCACTAATCCATCTATCCCCTTATCTCCTTGCCTTGGGGACAGAATTGACTCTTCTCCAAGTCCTCAGGTATGCAGGAGAGAAATTAGAGGGAATTGGTTGGTTTCCACAGAGGTATCAGTAAAGTGGGGGTCTCCCAAGGAAGCAGTGGAAATAGAGATTCCTGGAAACGATTCCAGGAAAAGGTCTAGTCAATTGGGTGAAGTGTCAAAAACCAGACACTGGCTTGAAATAGCTCAGCTTCCCAACCAGATGGTCTGGAGATAAAGGAGGACAACAGATTGTGGAGATATTCAGGGAGATATTCTCAGGGTTCATGAAGAAAAACCCTGTTATACCCAGTAGCTGTCCTATTCCATCCTGAAGCCATATACAGGATAAAATGGGGGCGATTACTCCATCACAGACCCTACCTCACTTATACCTCCCAGTTTTCCCCCCACTTTCTCTCTTTTCCCTGAATGCTGCTCTGCTACCCTGGCTCTTCCAAATGCTGAAAGGTACACATCAAACTTACATCCCTGCTAGATTGCAGAGCATCTGAGATCAAGGTGTTATTTGCATACTTCAGGTTTTCCTGAGTCAGACTGGAAACTCCTGCTTGGAGTAGTTCCCTTTGACTCAATATAGAGAACTCTGATTGGGGCGTAACTTCCACGACATGATCCTTAGGTCTTCGGCCCTTGGACGTGTCCTCTGGGGCCTGCTAGATGTACCAGCCCAGCCTCTCAGACCAGGGCCTCTTGAGTGGCCAGTACTGTAAACTTTCTTTTTTTGTCACACTTACTTTACTCCCACGAGAAGCACTGTGCTTCATCTTACTCCCTTCTATGCTGTAAGGATCCAGGCATCCTTTAGACATTTATCATTATGTCTTCCAGCTAGCTGTATGAACTTAGAGACATTACTTAACTTCTGTATGTCTCAAGTTGTTATTAAGTTCTTAACAATTCCTGGCACATGACACAACTCAGTAAGTGTTGTTGTTGTTATTATTATATTATTATTAACATAGCAGTATGTTCATATAACTGGTACAACCCACTTTACCAAATTTGACTGTTAAAAATGGTCACATTTCTCTCTTTTTAAAATTCTGAGTCTGAATTCAGTTTATTTTTATAACTGTTTTATTTTACTTTAGTTGTTTATTTCTTACCTAGATATTATGTGCACCCAGAAAAAATTCCAAAAAAGTAAAAAGGCCCACCACTTATCCCAACCACCCAGTTCCCCTCCCCACAGACAGCCCTTATACCAATTCTTTCGTTAAACTTCAAGGATATTCTATGCAATTACAGTCACAGACTCGGCCATTTTTTCCTTGTACAAATACTAGCCATAACAATGTATTTTGGAGAGCTTTTCAAATCAGTTCTTACTGAGTTGCCTAATTCTTCCTTTTTTAAAAAAAAAAAAAAGATTTCCCTCCTATTTTTAGATTAGGGGGGAATTCTGGGGATTAGGTTCCCCCCAATTTAGAAATTTGGTATAATTTTCATAAAATAAGATTCATCCATTTTAACAGTACAGTTTAATAAGTTTGGCAATTGTATATAGTCATGTAACCATCACCACAATTAAGATATAAAATGTTTCCATCACCCTAAAAAGTCCCCTCTTTCTCCATTGTAATCAATCTCCTCACCTAAAATCTAGCTCTGTGAAACCACTGACGTGCTTTTCGCTACTCTAGTTTTGCTTTTTCTAGAATTTCATTTTTATGGCATTGTACAATATGCAGTGTTTTTTGTTTTGTTTTGTGTTTTTTTTGCGGTACACAGGCCTCTCACTGTTGTGGCCTCTCCCGTTGCAGAGCACAGGCTCTGGACGCACAGGCTCAGCGGCCATGGCTCACGGGCCTAGCCGCTCCGCAGCATGTGGGCTCTTCCCGGACCAGGGCACGAACCCGTGTCCCCTGCATTGGCAGGCGGACTCTCAACCACTGCGCCACCAGGGAAGCCCTCTTCTCTAGTTTTAAACAAGCATTTTATATAATTCCATTTTCTCTCTTCTCTTAGCATATTAATTATACTTAAAAAATATTTAGTGGTTTCCCTAGAGTTTGAAATATATATTTACAACAAATCTAAGTTCATTTTCAAATACACTATACCACTTCATGAATAGTGCAGGTATCTTATAAAAGTATTATGAATCCCTCCTTCCTGTCCCTTATAACATTGTTGTCATTCATTTCACTTATCTATAAGCTATAATCTCCCAATACATTGTGCTATTATTTGAACAATTAACTAATAGATCAATAAAATGAAAGATTTTATCTTCATTTATACCTTCTCTAACGCTCTTCTTTTTTGTTACATAGGTGCAAGTTTCTGACCTATATCATTTTTCTTCTTTCTGAAGAACATTTTATAATGTTTCTTGTAAGACAGGTCTACTGGCAACACATTCCCTCAGTTTTTGTCTGGGAAAGTTTTTATTTCTCCTTCACTTCTAAAGATAATTTTGCTGGATACAGAATTCTAGATTGATAGTTTTTTGTTTTTTGGCAGTGCTGTGTGGCTTATGGGATCTTAGTTCCCCGACAAGGGGTCTAACCTGGACCCAGCAGTGAAAGCGCTGAGTCCTAACCACTGAACCGCCAGGGAATTCCTGATGGTTTTTTTCTTTTAGCACTTAAAATAGTTCACTCTACGCACCTCTTGCTTGCATGGTTTCTGAAGAGTTCAACATATTTCTTATCTTTTTCCTGTATGTGTAAGGTCTCCCTGCACCCCACTGTGGCTTCTTTCAAGACTTTGGTTTTCTGTGGTTTGAATATGATATGCCCAGGTACAGGATTTTGGGTATTTATCCTATGTGGTGTTTTCTGAGCTTCCTGGATCTGTAGTTTGGTTCTGTCATTAATATTGGAAAATTGGGACTTCCCTAGCGGTTCAGTGGTTAAGTCTCTGTGCTCCCAATGCAGGGGGCCCAGGTTTGATCCCTGGTCAGGGAACTAGATCCCACATGCATGATGGAACTAAGAGTTCACATGCTGCAGCTAAGAGTCTGCATGCCACAACTAAAGATCCCACATGCTGCAACTAAACTTGCTGCAACAGAGATCCTGCATGCTGCAACTAAGATAATGAAATAGTATACAGCTATTCAAAAAGATGCAGAAGCTCTAGATGTACCAATATGCGACACTCCCCAAGACATATTTAAAAGGCAACATACAATATGAAGGGAATTCCCTGTCAGTCCAGTGGTTAGAACTCCACACTCTCACTGCTGAGGGCCCAGGTTCAATCTCTGGTTGGGGAATTAAGATCCTACAAACTGCATGGCACAGCCAAATAAATAAATAAGTAAATAAATAAATAAATAATAAATTTAAAGTAAAAAAATAATATGAAAAAGTGCTATCCTTTAAGAAGATAAATACAAATGAAATGGAGCAGGACCCTATGGTCCTTCCCCCTCATGTCCTCTGCCTGCCTTTTGTCTGTGAAAACAAAAAAAAAACCTTTAGCCAAAGAATAAGTTTAATCAGAGAAGTGAGAAAATACAGACACAAAGGAAAACAGTCCAACAAGGCTAAATAATAGGGCTTCCCTGGTGGCGCAGTGATTGAGAATCCATCTGCCAATTCAGGGGACACAGGTTCAATCCCTGGGCCGGGAAGATCCCACATGCCGTGGAGCAGCTGAGCCCATGAGCCACAACATTTAGCCTGCGTGCCGCAACTACTGAAGCCCGTGTGCCTAGAGCCCGTGCTCCACAACGAGAGAAGCCACCGTGATGAGAAGCCCGTGCACTGCAACGAAGAGTAGCCCCCGCTCACCTCAACTAGAGAAAGCCCGCGTGCAGCGATGAAGACCCAACACAGCCTAAATAAATAAACAAAATTTGTTAAAAAAAAAAAAACTAAATAATAATAGTTTAGTCATTAAGCATAATTAAGGACCTTTACTTCCTTCTCAATGGCTATAGATAATATTCTGAGCCATATACTGTGAGCTGTCTTGTAGATACAGAAACCCCCACCAGGTGGAAGAAGTTAACTACATGATGATCAGACTGTGGCCATGACATAAGCTGCCACAATTCCAAGGATTGGCCTCAAGGAAATGGGAACAAACTGACCCTGGAACTGAAGACTAACTGTACCTAAAACAATCAAGATGACGCTGATCAGACTACCGCATGACCAATTTTAAGATGACTGTCAGAGCTGACTGTGCTGTTTCTGCATGTAGCCCCCTCACTCTGTCTATAAAAGCTCTTGCCCACTGATCATTCAGTTGTTGTGGGGGGGAGTTGGCCTTTGGACAGGAGTCTGCCCTCCCCCACCCCCACCCCACCCCCCCACCCAAAATAAAGCAAACTTTCCTTTCCACCAACCTTGCCTCTTTATTGGCTTTTGAGCGATGAGCAGCCAGACCCCACTTTTGGTTACACAAACATATACCTTTTTATGCATAGATCATATTTGAAAGGATACACAAGAAACTGATAATTGTGGTTGCCTCTGGGAAACAGAACTAAGGATAGGAGTGGGAGACAGAGTTGATTTTCTCGGTTTACTTTTTATTCCTTTTCACTTTTTTTTTTAAATAAATTGATTATTTTTGGCTGTGTTGGGTCTTTGTTGCTGTGCGCGGGCTTCTCATCACAGTGGCTTCTCTTGTTGCGGAGCACGGGCTCTAGGCGCGTGGGCTTCAGTAGTTGTGGCACACAGGCTCAGTAGGTGTGGCTCGCGGGCTCTAGAGAACAGGCTCAGTAGTTGTGGTGCACAGGCTTAGTTGCTCTGGCATGTGGGATCTTCCCGGACCAGGGCTCGAACCCATGTCCCCTGCATTGGCAGGTGGATTCTTAACCACCACACCACCAGGGAAGTCCCTCCTCTTCAGTTTTTACTACTTACTTCAGTCTCACGTGTGTGTGTGTGTGTGTGTGTGTGTGTGTGTGTGTGTGTATTTGTAATGGGAAAAAAATACCATTGTGTCCTCTCTTCTGATAATTTCAGAAGACATTCTGGACATGGAAAGAAGGATTGTAAAACTTGGTGTCAGCTTTGGGAATAGTGGCCCATGTTCCTGGTGTGACTTGTTGGTGACTACCTAGAGTAGAGTAGTCAAAATTATAGAGACATAAATGGAATGGTGGTTGCTAGGGTCTGGAGGTGGGGGAGGGAATGAGGAGTTATTGCTTAATGGGTATAGAGTTTCAGTTTTGTGAAATGAAAAGAGTTCTGGAGATGGATGGTGGTGATGGTTGTGCAACAATATGAATGTGCTTAATACCATTGAACTGTGCACTTAAAAATGGTTAAGATGGTAAATTTTATGTCATGTGTATTTTATCACAATAAAAAAAATGGAAAATATATACACAGGACAGTTTTTAACATTTTAAAGCACAAATGCATAGAACTTTTATAATAACAAAAAAATAAAAATTGTAATGAAAAAAATGAAGGAGAAATTAAGGTAGTCGCAGATTTTAAAAAAGCCAAAAGACTTTATTGCTAGTAGACCTGCCCTGCAAGAAATGCTAAAGGGAGTTCTTCATACTGAAGTGAAAGGACACTAGACAGTAACTAGAAACCATATGAAGAAATAGAGAACACCAGTAATTGTACCTACATAGGTAAGTATAAAATCCAGTACTATTGTATTTTTGGTTTGTAACTCTTTTTTTTTTCCTATATGACTAAAAGACAAACACAAAAATAATAATTATAAATCTATGTTAATGGGCACAAAATGTATATACATGTAATTTGTGACAATAACAACATAAGAAAGGGAGGACAAAGCTGCATAAGAGCAGAGTTTTGTATACTATTGAAGCTAAATTGGGTTAATTCAAACTAGATTGTTATCAACCAAAGCTGTTACGTGTAACACCCAGATATCCACTAAGAAAATAACTAAAAACAAAAACAGAAAAAGAAATTAGAAGAGAATCAAAATGGCATACTAGAAAAAAATTAAACACAAAAGAAGGCCGTAGTAGAGGAACTGAGGATTAAAACATATGTGTAGAAAACAAATGGCAAAATGGCAGGAGTAGGTTCTTCATTATCAGTAATTAAATGTAAACATTAATTTTTCCAATTAAAAGGCAAATATTGGCAGAATAGATTTAAAAAATGATTCAACTATATGCCATCTTCGAGAGACTTACTTTAGATCCAAAGACATAAATAGGTTGAAAGTGAAAGGATAGAAAAAGATATTCCATGCAAATAGTAACCAAAAAGAGCTGGGGTAGCTATACTGATATCAGACAAAATAGACTTTAAACCCAAAAGTGTTATCAGAGACAAAGAAGGACATTATTTATAGATAAGGGTCAATCCACCAAAAATATATAATAATTATAAACATACACTCACCTAACAACAGAGCCCCAATATATATGAAGCAAAACCAAACAGAATTGCAGAGAGAAATAGACATTTCTACAACAATAGTTGGAGACTCCAGTACTTCATGTTCAAAAATGGATAAAACAACTAAACAGAAGATCAGTAAGGAAAAAGTGGACTTGAACAATGAACAAGCCCTAACATATTTACAGAACACTCCAGAGTACGTAATTTTCTCAATTGCAATGGAACATTCTCCAGGACAGACCATATGTTAGGTCACAAAGCAAATCTCAATACATTTAATACATTTGAAATTGTACAAAGTGTCTTCTCTGACCACAATGGAATGAAACTAGTAATCAATAACAGAAAGAAATTTGGAAAATTCACAAATATGTGGAAATTAAATAACACAATCTCAAATAACCAATGGGTCAAAGAAGAAATCACAAGAGAAATTAGAAAATAGTTTGAGATTAATTAAAACAAAAACAACGGGCTTCCCTGGTGGCACAGTGGTTGAGAGTCCGCCTGTCGATGGAGGGGACATGGGTTCGTGCCCCGGTCCGGGAAGGTCCCACATGCCACAGAGCGGCTGGGCCCGTGAGCCATGGCCGCTGACCCTGCGCGTCTGGAACCTGTGCTCCGCAACGGGAGAGACCACAACAGTGAGAGGCCCGTGTACCACCAAAAAAACCCAAAAACAACATACCAAATGCAGAGGGCATTCCCTGGTGGTCTGGTGGTTAGGACACTGTGCTCTTACTGCCGAGGGCCAAGGTTCAATCCCTGGTTGGGGAACTAAGATCCCGCAAACCATGCAGCAGAAAAATAAAATGCAGAGTTCTGAGGTGAAAGGGGATGAGAGGCAGAAGATGATGCTGGAGAAGAGTCACAGCAGAGCCACCTGAGAATACTTGAGGCAGGCTAAAAAGGAGGAGAAGGAGGAGACAGGGACATGGGGAAGTCTTGTGGTTTCTGTGTAGTCTTGTCATTGCAATCCAGCCAAAGACCTCCAGGAACACAGCTGTAGTTGAATAAGTGGAGTTTACTACTCGTCACAGTGAGGGAGAACATACACCAAGAGAATCACAGGATGTCTCGGTAAGGGGGTGTTAGAAGGAAGACTGTTCTAAGATGTGGGCTTTGTTGGTTGATTTGGAGCAGTGGGGTGGGGGAGGGCAAGGAAACAGAGGTTTGCTGTAGATTGGGTGCTGACAGAAAACAAGGACAATTCTATGATTGGGTATCCCAATAGAATTTTTTCTGATTGGAATGTAATTGCTTTACAATGTTGTGTTAATTTCTGCTGTACAATGAAGCGAATCAGCTATATGTATACATATATCCCCTCCCTCTTGGGCCTCCCTTCCACCCTCCCGCCATCCCACCTAGATCATCACAGAACACTGAGCTCAGCTCCTTGTGCTATACAGCAAGTTCCCACTAACTATCTGTTTTACACATGGTAGTGTATATATGTCAATCCTAATATCCCAGTTCATCCCACCCTCCTCTTCCCCCGTGTCCACACATCCATTCTTTACGTCTCTGTCTCTATTCCTCCCCTACAAATAGGTTCATCTGTACCATTTTTCTAGATTCCACATATATGATTTAATATATGATATTTGTTTTTCTCTTTCTGACTTACGTCACTCTGTATGACAGACTGTAGGTCCATCCACATCTCTGCAAATGACCCAATTTTGTTCCTTTTCATGGCCGAGTAATATTCCATTGTATATATGTACCACATCGTCTTTATCCATTCATCTGTTGATGGACCTTTAGGTTGCTTCCATGTCCTGGCTATTGTAAGTAGTGCTGCAATGAACATTGGAGTGCATGTGTCTTTTTGAATTATGGTTTTCTCAGGGTATATGCCCAGGAGTGGGATTGTTGGGTCACATATGGTAGTTCTATTTTTAGTTTTTTAAGGAACCTCCATACTGTTCTCCAGAGTGGCTGTATCAATTTACATTCCCACTAACAGTGCAAGAGGGTTCCCTTTTCTTCACACTCTTTCCAGCATTTACTGTTTGTAGATTTTTTGATCTACAATGGCCATTCTGATCAGTGTGAGGTGATACATCATTGTAGTTTTGATTTGCATTTCTCTAATAATTAGTGATGCTGATCATCTTTTCATGTGCCTCTTGGCCATCTGTATATCTTCTTTGGAGAAATGTCTATTTAGGTCTTCCCCCCAGTTTTTGATTGGGTTGTTTGTTTTTTCTATATTGAGCTGCCTGAGCTATTTGTATATTTTGGAGGTTAATTCTTTGTCAACTGCTTCTTTTGCAAATATTTTCTCCCATTCTGAGGGTTGTCTTTTCATCTTGTTTATGGTTTCCTTTGCTGTGCAAAAGCTTTTAAGTTTAATTAGGTCCCATTTGTTTATTTTTGTTTTTATTGTCATTACTCTAGGAGGAGGGTCAAAAAAGATCTTGGGACTTCCCTGGTGGTGCAGTGGTTAAGCATCCTCCTTCCAATGCAGGGGACGTGGGTTTGATCTCTGGTCAGGGAACTAGATCCCACCTACATGCTGTAACTAAGAGTTCTTATGCCGCAACTAAGGAGCCCACCAGCCGCAACTAAGGAGCCCGCCTTCCGCAACTAAGACCTGGCGCAACCAAAAATCAATAAGTAAAATAAAATAAATGTGTACATCTTAACTTAAAAAAAAATCTTGCTGTGATTTATGTCAGAGTGTTTTTCCTATGTTTTCCTCTAAGGGTTTTATAGTGTCTGGTCTACATTTAGGTCTTTATTCCATTTTGAGTTTATTTTTGTGTATGGTGTTAGGGAGTGTTCTAATTTCATTCCTTTACATGTAGCTGTCCAGTTTTCCTGGCACCACTTATTGAAGAGACTGTCTTTTCTCCATTGTATATTCTTGCCTCCTTTGTCATAGATTAGGTGACCATAAGTGGATGGGTTTATCTCTGGGCTTTCTATCCTGTACCATTGATCTATATTTCTATTTTTGAGCCTTGATTAAAGTAGCTTTGTAGTATAGTCTGAAGTCAGGGAGTCTGATTCCTCCAGCACCGTTTTTCTTTCTCAAGATTGTTTCAGCTATTCAGTCTTTTGTGTTTCCATACAAATTGTAAAATTTTTTGTTCTAATTCTGTGAAAAATGCCATTGGTAATTTGATAGGGATTGCATTGAATCTGTAGATTGCTTTGGGTAGTATAGTCATCTTCACAACTTTGATTCTTCCAGTCCAAGAACATGATATATCTCTTCATCTGTTTGTGTCATCCTGATTTCTTTCATCAGTGTTTTATAGTTTTCTGAGTACAGGTCTTTTGCCTCCTTAGGTAGGTTTATTCATAGGTATTTTATTCTTTTTGTCACAATGGTGAATGTGATTGTTTCCTTAATTTCTCTTTCTGGTCTTTCATTTTTAGAATATAGGAATGCAAGAGATTTCTGTGCATTAATTTTGTATCCTGCAATTTTACCAAATTCATTGATTAGCTCTAGTAGTTTTCTGGTGGCCTCTTTAAGATTCTCTAGGTATAGTATCATGTCATCTGCAAACAGCAACAGTTTTACTTCTTCTTTTCCAATTTGTATTCCTTTTATTTCTTTTTCTTCTCTGATTGCCGTGGCTAGGACTTCCAAAACTATGTTGAATAATAGTGGCAAGAGTGGGCATCCTTGTCTTGTTCCTGATCTTAGAGGAAATGCTTTCAGTTTTTCACCATTGAAGATGATGCTTGCTGTGGTTTGTCATATATGGCCTTTATTATGTTGAGGTAGGTTCCCTCTGTGCCCACATTCTGGAGAGTTTTTAGCATAAATGGGTGTTGAATTTTGTCACAAGCTTTTTCTGCATCTATTGAGATGACCATATGGTTTTTATTTTTTAATTTGTTAATATGGTATCACATTAATTGATTTGCATATATTGAAGAATCCTTGCATCCTTGGGCTAAATCCCACTTGATCATGGTCTATGATCCTTTTAATTGTTGTTGGATTTGATTTGCTAGTATATTGTTGAGGATTTTTGCATATATGTTCATCAGTGATATTGGTCTGTAATTTGTGTGTGTGTGTGTGTGTGTGTGTGTGTGTGTGTGTGTGTGTGTGTGATATCTTTGTCTGGTTTTGGCATCAGGGTGATGGTGGCCTCGTAGAATATGTTTAGGAGTGTTCCTCTGTCTGCAATTTTTTTTTAAATTTATTTATTTGTTTTTATTTTTGGATGTATTGGGTCTTCATGGAGGTGTGCAGGCTTCTCATTGCGGTGGCTTCTCTCATTGTGGAGCACAGGCTTTAGAGCACAGGCTCAGTAGTTGTGCACAGGCTCAGTTGCTCCGTGGCATGTGGGATCTTCCCGGCCCAGGGCTTGAACTCGTGTCCCCTGCATTGGCAGGCGGATTCTCAACCACTGCGCCACTAGAGAAGCCCTGTCGGCAATTTTTTGGAAGAGTTTGAGATGGTTGGGTGTTAGCTCTTCTCTAATGTTTGATAGAATTTGCCTGTGAAGCCATCTGGTCCTGGACTTTTGTTTCTTGGAAGATTTTTAATTACAGTTTCAATTTCATTACTTGTGATTGGTCGGTTTATATTTTCTATTTCTTCCTGGTTCAGTTTTGGAAGGTTGTACCTCTCTAAGAATTTGTCCATTTCTTCCAGGTTGTCCATTTTATTGACATATAGTTGCTTCTAGTAGTCTCTTATGGTCCTTTGTATTTCTGCAGTGTCAGTTGTAATTTCTTTTTTCATTTTTAATTTTATTGATTGGAATCATCTCCCTATTTTTCCTGATGAGTCTGGCTAAAGGTTTATCAATTTTGTTTACTTCTCAAAGAACCAACTTTTAGTTTTACTATCTTTGCTATTGTTTTCTTTGTTTCTATTTCATTTATTTCTGCTCTGAGCTTTATGATTTCTTTCCTTCCACTAACTTTGTTTTTTCTTGTTCTTCTTCTTCTTCTTTCTCTAGTTGCTTTAGGTGTAAGGTTAGATTTTTATTTGAGATTTTTCTTTTTTCTTGAGGTGAGATTGAATTGCTGTAAACTTCCCTCTTAGAACTGCTTTTGCTCTGTCCTGCAGGTTTTGGGTCATTGTGTTTTCATTGTCATGTGTTTCTATGTATTTTTTGATTTCCTCTTTGATTTCTTCAGTGATCTCTTGGTTATTTAGTAGCATATGGTTTAGCCTCCATGTGTTTGTGTTTTTGTACAATTTTTTTTCCTGTAATTGATTTCTAATCTCACAGTGTTGTGGTCAGATAAGATGCTTGATATGATTTCAATTTTCTTAAATTTACTGAGGCTTGATTTGTGACCCAAGATGTGATCTATCATAGAGAATGTTCTGTGTGCACTTGAGAAGAAAGTGTACTCTGCTGCTTTCAGGTGGATTGTTCTATAAATATCAATTAAGTCTATTGGGTCTATTGTGTTGTTTAAAGCTTGTGTTTTGGGACTTCCCTGGTGGTGCAGTGGTTAAGAATCCGCCTGCCAGTGCAGGGGACATGGGTTTGATCCCTGGTCTGGGAAGATCCCACATGCCGTGGAGCAACTAAGCCCGTGCGCCACACCTACTGAAGCCCGCATGCCTAGAGCCTGTGCTCCGCAACAAGAGAAGCCATCACAATGAGAAGCCCACGCACCACAATGAAGAGTAGCCCCTGCTCACCACAACTAGAGAAAGCCCAAGTGTTTATTTTCTGGCTGGATGATCTGTCCATTGGTGTAGGTGGGGTGTTAAAGTCCCCTACTATGAATGTGTTACTGTCGATTTCCCCTTTTATGGCTGTTACCATTTGCCTTATGTATTGAGGTGCTTCTATGTTAGGTGCGTAAATATTTATAATTGTTATATCTTCTACTTGGAATGATCCCTTGATCATAAGGTAGTTAGTGTCCTTCCTTGTCTCTTGTAACAGTCTTTATTTTAAAGTCTATTTTATCTGATATGAGTATTGATACTCCAGCTTTCTTTTGATTTCCATTTGCATGGGATATATTTTTCTATTCCCTCACTTTCGCTGTATGTGTCCCTAGGTCTGAAGTGTGTCTCTTGTAGACAGCATATATACGGGTCTAGTTTTGTATCCATTCAGCCAGTCTGTGTCTTTTGGTTGGAGCATTTAATCCATTTACATTCAAGGTAGTTATTGATATGTATGTTCCTATTACCTTTTCTTAATTGTTTTGGGTTTGTTTTTGTGGGGTTTTTTCTTCTCTTGTGTTTTCTACCTAGAGAAGTTCCTTTAGCATTTGTTGTAAAGCTGTTTTGGTGGTGCTGAATTCTCTTTGCTTTTGCTTGTCTGTAAAACTTTTGATTTCTCCATCAAATCTGAATGAGATCCTTGCTGGGTAGAGTAGTCTTTATTGTAGGTTTTTCCCTTTCATCACTTTAAATATACCCTGCCACTCCTTTCTGGCTTGCAGAGTTTCTGCTGAAAAATCAGCTGATAACCTTTTGTGGATCCCCTTGTATGTTATTTGTTGCTTTTCCCTTGCTGCTTTTAATATTTTTTCTTTGAATTTAATTTTTATTAGTTTAATAGGTATCTTGGCGTGTTTCTCTTTGGGTTTATTCTGTATGGGACTCTGTGCTTCCTGGACCTGGGTGGCTATTTCCTTTCCCATGTCAGGGAAGTTTTTGACCATGATCTCTTCAAATATTTTCTCAGGCCCTTTCTCTTTTTCTTCTTCTGGTACTCCTATAATTTGAATATTGGTGCATTTAATGTTGTCCCAGAAGTCTCTGAGACTGTCCTCATTTCTTTTCATTCTTTTTTCTTTATTCTGCTCCTCAGCAGTTATTTCCACCATTCCATCTTCCAGCTCACTTATTCATTTTTCTGCCTCAGATATTCTGCAATTGATTTTTTCTAGTGTATTTTTCATTTCAGTTATTGTGTTGCTCATCACTGTTTGTTTGTTCTTTAGTTCTTCTAGGTCCTTGTTAAACATTTTTTCTATTCTCTCCATCTGTGCCTCCATTCTGTTTCCAAGATTTGAGATCATCTTTACTATCATTATTATGAATTCTTTTTCAGGTAGGTTGCCTATTTCCTCTTCAATTATTTGGTCTTGTAGGTTTTTACCTTGCTCCTTCGTCTGTAAGGTATTTTTTCATCATCTCATTTTTTTTGATGGCTGGGGCTGTGTTCCTGTCTTGCTGGTTGCTTGGCCTGAGGACCTCTGGGAGAGCTTACATCAATTAATATTCCCTGGGGCTTGAGGTTCTTTGTTAGTCCAGAGGATCGGTTTGGATCCGGCACTCCCACCACAGGAGCTCAGGCCTGAACCCTGGCCTGGGAACCAAGAACCCACAAGCTGTGTGGAGCAGCAAAAAAAAAAAAAAAAAAAAAAAAAAGGCAACAAACAAAAAGGAGTAGAACAATAACAAAGAATAAAAAGTAAAATAAAATTAGAAAAATAAAAAGTATAATATAAAAAATAAAAATGAAACAACAACAAAGCAAAACAGAACCACGACAGCAAAAAAAAAAAAAAAAAAAGGCCAGAAAAAGCCTTGGCTGTGGGGGTGGGGGCTCAGGGCCAGGACCCTTGGGGCCGGAAGAGGCCTTGGTGGGGGGAGGGGGGCTTAGGCTCAGCACCCATGGGGCCAGAAAAGACCCAGAGGGGGGCTTAGTTTCAGGACCTGCGTGGCTGGAGGGGTTCCTGGAGGGCGAAGGTTCAGGTCCAGGACCCCAGCAGGCTGGCGAGGGCCTGAGCGGTGGGGGAGACACTGACTGCATTCCCCTCTGTTCCCCCGATCCCCCAAAGTTCTCTCCCCTTCCCTACTGATCCCCTCACCATGAGTGGGCCCCTCTGAGCATGGGAAACCCTCCCCTCCCCCAGCCGCCCCTCAGGGGCGCTGGTCCCATCCCTCCTCCACTTTTCCTCTCCCCTCCTTCCCCACCACGTCCTACCCAGTCACACGGGGATTCCTCCTGTCCCCTTAGGTGTCCGAGGTCCCCCACCAATGCCTGGTAGGTGCCCTGGTTGTAAGGAGACTTGAACTCCACATCCTCCTACTCTTTCATCTTCATCCCAATAGATCTTATTTATGGGGAGGACAAACGAGTGGGAATAAAGCTGTAGCTGTTTAAGAAGCAGGTGCTATTCACATAAGCTGGGAGGGGGATGTTTAGGATTTTGTGGGTTGCACAGTGACCTTGTCCCTGTGCTTAGACACAATTATGTAGTAGCTTTGTTTTGCCTCACTCTATCATGACTTCAGATTGACTTTGCCTAATGTTCAATAGCCTATGAGATTGTTTATGTCGAGCAGAATAACTTGGCCCAGTTGTGAGCCCCAGGCCGGCTTCTAACAATACTGAGATCTAGCTTTAAGTGTCAGACTAATTCCTGGATTTCAGGACCTCCTTTTTCTTTCTTAGGCTCAAACTAGTTCTTGGGCTCTTAATCAGAGAAGGTGATGATGTAGACAGGCTGGGGTCACGGAGGCCTTTGAGAAGGAAGGCAGGTGCCACCCAGAAGACAGAAGCAATCCTAGCAGGACTGGTGAGCAGCTGGCAGAGCCAAAGCCAGGGCAGCTTCTCTAGCCACTACATCTAGTAGGCACCAGCCTCCCTGTGACCTGGGCTGCTGACATGGACAGCGGGGGTCACTGTGGGCTCTTGGCAGAGCCATGGCTTCTGTGAATTCATTCATCCAGTCACAGTTACCACATGTGAAGCACAGAGAGTTCTTCAAAGATGACTCAGATGCAGGCCTGCTCTCAAAAGCTTTGAAATGTAGTTTAGACTCTGAAGAACCTGTGGAGAGTTTAGATTTATTTTTTCCCTTTCACTAGCAACATCCTCTCCCTCTGATAACTCCTTAACCAGATTTTTTTTTTTCAAATTATAGGATGCAGGCTATTAGTGGGTCATGATGGGCATTTTAAAATAATGAAATACAGGGACTTCCCTGGTGGTCCAGTGGGTAAGAATGTGAGCTCCCAATGCATGGGGCCTGGGTTCAATCCCTGGTCGGGGAACTAGATCCCGCATGCATGCCGCAACTAAGACCTGGTGCAACCTAAATAAATAAATAAAATAAAATAAATAATGAAATACAATAGAAAAAAATATCAGACACAATATGGTAAAGATACGTATGCTTTAAAATTTTTTGTGTCAAATATGTACAGAATTACAATACAACATGTATTTCTCCTTCCATGTCTCAGTCAAAAAAGTATGAAAGCCACTACTTTATATATTGACATTTCCTCTGGTGTTGTAGCTGCTTTAGTCTTCTCACTCACATCAATTGTTCTCAAATTCTAAGGAGCATAAGAATCACCAGCGGAGCTTGTAAAAGCTATAATTCCCAAGCCCTTTCTACCTCCAGATATATTCAGATTCAGAAGGCTGGGTTGGGCCCAAGAGACTTCATTTTTAACAAGCTTCAGATTACAATATAAATGATCCATGGACCCCACTTTGAAAAGCCCTGCTTGACCTTCACTCCATGGCCAATTTCATTCAAAACAGTAGTTCAGTGATACCCTCTACCTTGAGCCTCTACTGACAGCCTGATATCTAGAAACTGGTTGTTGGATCTTCTGACCTGGAAGTTCCACTGGCACCTTGCATTCATAGGACCCAAAATGAACTCATCTCCGTTCTCACCTCACTATTCAAATGTATTCCTCTCCCATTATTTCCCATCTTTGTGAGTGGATGCATTATCTACCCTTCCCTCACGGTCCAGGTCTCTGTGCTTCCACTGCAGGGGCCACAGGTTTGATCCCTGGTCAGGGAATTAATATCTTGGAAGCTGTGTGGCATGGCCAAAAAAAACAAAACCAAAAAAAAAACTTAATTAAAAAAAATAAAGGAGATTGGTTGAAGATGGTAGAGTAGAAAGACATGTGCTCACTCCCTCTTGTGAGAGCACCAAAATCACAACTAACTGCTGGACAATCATCGACAGGAAGACACTGGAACTCACCAAGAAAGATACCCCACATCCAAAGACAAAGGAGAAGCCGCAATGAGATGGTAGGAGGGGTGCAATCACAATAAAATCAAATCCCGTAACTGCTGGGTGGGTGACTCACGAACTGGAGAACACTTATACCATAGAAGTCCACCCACTGGAGTGAAGGTTCTGAGCCCCATGTCAGGCTTCCCAACCTGGGGGTCCGGCAATGGGAGGAGGAATTCCTAGAGAATCAGACTTTGAAGGCTAGCGGGATTTGATTGCATGACTTTGACAGGATTGGGGGAAACAGAGATTCCACTCTTGGAGGGCACACACAAAGTAGTGTGCACATCAGGACTCGGGAAGGAGCAGTGACCCCATAGGAGACTGAACCAGACCTACCTGCTAGTGTTGGAGGGTCTCCTGCAGAGGTGGGGGGTGGCTGTGACTCACCATGGGGACAAGGACATTGGCAGCAGAAGTTCTGGGAAGTACTCCTTAGCGTGAGCCCTCCCAGAGTCTGCCATTAACCCAACCAAAGAGCCCGGGTAGGCTCCAGTGCTGGGTCACCTCAGGCCAAACAACCAACAGGGAGGGAACCCAGACCCACCCATCAGCAGACAACTGGATTAAAGTTTTACTGAGCTCTGTCCACCAGAGCAACGCCCAGCTCTACCGACCACCAGTCCTTCCCATCAGGAAGCTTGCGCAAGCCTCTTAGATAGCCTCATCCACCAGAGGGCAGACAGCAGAAGCAAGAAGAACAATTCTGCAGCCTGTGGAATGAAAACCACATTCACAGAAAGACAAACAAAATGAAAAGGCAGAGGACTATGTACCAGACGAAGGAACAAGATAAAACCCCAGAAAAACAACTAAATGAAGTGGAGATAGGCAACCTTCCAGAAAAAGAATTCAGAATAATGATAGTGAAGATGATCCAGGACCTCAGAAAAAGAATGGAGGCAAAGATCGAGAAGATGCAAGAAATGTTTAACAAAGACCTAGAAGAATTAAAGAGGAAACACCTAGAAGAATTACAGAACAAACAAACAGATGAACAATACAATAACTGAAATGAAAACTACACTAGAAGGAATCAATAGCAGAATAACTGAGGCAGAAGAACGGATAAGTGACCTGGAAGACAGAATGGTGGAATTCACTGCCACGGAACAGAATAAAGAAAAAAGAATGAAAAGAAATGAAGACAGCCTAAGAGACCTTTGGGACAACATTAAACGCAACAACGTTCGCATTATAGAGGTCCCAGAAGGAGAAGAGAGAGAGAAAGCACCTGAGAAAATATTTGAAGAGATTATAGTCGAAAATGTCCCTAACATGGGAAAGGAAATAGCCACCCAAGTCCAGGAAGTGCAGAGAGTCCCAGGCAGGATAAACCCAAGGAGAAACATGCTGAGACACATAGTAATCAAATTGACAAAAATTAAAGACAAAGAAAAATTATGAAAGCAAGAAGGGCAAAACGACCAATAACATACAAGGGAACTCACATAAAGTTAACAGCTGATTTCTCAGCAGAAACACGACAAGCCAGGAGGAAGTGGCACAATATATTTAAAGCAACGAAAGGTAAGAACCTACAACCAAGATTACTTTACCCGGCAAGGATCTCATTCAGATTCAATGGAGAAATCAAAAGCTTTACAGACAAGCAAAAACTAAGAGAATTCAGCACTACCAAACCAGCTCTACAACAAATGCTAAAGGAACTTCTCTAAGTGGGAAACACAAGAGAAGAAACGGACCTACAAAAACAAATCCAAAACAATTAAGAAAATGGTAATAGGAACATACATATTGATAATCACCTTAAACATGAATGGATTAAATGCTCCAACCAAAAGACACAGGCTCGCTGAATGGATACAAGACCCATATATATGCTGTCTACAAGAGACCCACTTCAGACTTAGGGACACGTACAGTGGAAGTGAGGGGATAGAAAAAGATATTCCATGCAAATGGAAATCAAAAGAAATCTGGAGTAGCAATACTTGTATCAGATAAAATAGACTTTAACATAAAGACTGTTACAAGAGACAAGGAAGGACACAAAATAATGATCAAGGGATCAATCCATGAAGAAGATATAACAATTCTAAATATATATGCACCCAACATAGGAGCACCTCAATACATAAGGTAACTGCTAACAGCTATAAAAGAGGAAATCCACAGTAACACAGTAGTAGTGGGGAACTTCAACACCTCACTTACACCAATGGACAGATCATCCAGAGAGAAAATTAATAAGGAAACACAAGCTTTAAAATCACACAATAGTCCAGGTAGATTTAATAGATATTTATAGGACATTTCATCCAAAAACAGCAGCTTACAGTTTCTTCTCAAGTGCACACAGAACATTCTCCTGGATAGATCACATCTTGGGTCACAAATCAAGCCTCGGTAAATTTAAGAAAATTGAAATTACATCAAGCATCTTTTCCGACCACAACACTATGAGATTAGAAATCAATTACAGGGAAAAAAACGTAAAAAACACAAAAACATGGAGGCTAAACAGTACGTTACTAAATAACCAAGAGATCACTGAAGAAATCAAAGAGGAAATCAAAAAATACCTAGAGACAAATTGCAATGAAAACACGACAATCCAAAATGTATGGGATGCAGCAAAAGCACTTCTAAGAGGGAAGTTTATAGTTATACAAGCCTACCTCAAGAAACAAGAAAAATCTCAAATAAATGATCTAACCTTACATCTAAAGGAACTAGAGAACGAAGAACAAAAAAACCCCAAAGTTAGCAGAAGGAAAGAAATCATAAAGACCAGAGCAGAAATAAATGAAATAGAAACAAAGAAAACAATAACAAAGATCAATAAAACTAAAAGCTAGTTCTTTGAGAAGATAAACAAAATTGATAAACCATTAGCCAGACTCATCAAGAAAAAGAGGGAGAGGACTCAAATCAATAAAATTAGAAATGAAACAGAAGAAGTTACAACAGACACCGAAGAAATACAAAGCATCCTAAGCGACTATGACAAGCAACTCTATACCAATAAAATGGACAACCTGAAAGAAATTGACAAATTTGTAGAAGGTATAACCTTCCAAGACTGAACCAGGAAGAAATAGAAAATATGAACAGACCAATCACAAGTGATGAAATTGAAACTGTGATTAAAAATCTTCCAACAAACAAAAGTCCAGGACCAGATGGCTTCACAGGTGAATTCTATCAAATATTTAGAGAAGAGCTAACACCCATCCTTCTCAAACTCTTCCAAAACATTGCAGAGGAAGGAACAGTCCCAAACTCATTCTATGAGGCCACCACCATCACTCTGATACCAAAACCAGACCAAGATACTATAAAAATGAAAATTACAGACCAATATCACTGAAGAATATAGATGCAAAAATCCTCAACAAAATACTGGCAAACAGAATCCAACAACACATTAAAAGTATCATACACCATGATCAAGAGGGACTTATCCCAGGGATGCAAGGATTCTTCAATATATGCAAATCAATCAATGTGATACACCATATTAACAAACTGAAGAAGAAAAACCATATGATCATCTCAATAGATGCAGAAAAAGCTTGTGACAAAATTCAACACCCACTTATGATAAAAACTCTCCAGAATGTGGGCATAGAGGAAACCTACCTCAACATAATAAAGGGCATATACGACAAACCCACAGCAAACATCATTCTCAATGGTGAAAAACTGAAAGCATTTCCTCTAAGATCAGGAACAAGACAAGGATGTCCACTCTTGCCACTATTATTCAACATAGTTTTGGAAGTCCTAGCCACGGCAATCAGAGAAGAAAAAGAAATAAAAGGAATACAAATTGGAAAAGAAGAAGTAAAACTGTTGCTGTTTGCAGTAAAACTGTTGCTGTTTGCAGTAAAACTTTGCTGTTTGCAAAGAGAATCCTAAAGAGGCCACCAGAAAGCTACTAGAGCTAATCAATGAATTTGGTAAAGTTGCAGGATACAAAATTAATGCAAAGAAATCTCTTGCATTCCTATACACTAATGATGAAAGATCTGAAAGAGAAATTAAGGAAACACTCCCGTTTACCACTGCAGCAAAAAGAATAAAATACCTAGGAATAAAGCCACCTAGGGAGACAAAAGACCTATATGCAGAAAACTATAAGACAATGATGAAAGAAATTAAAGGTGATACAAACAGATGGAGAGATATACCATGTTCTTGGATTGGAAGAATCAATATTGTGAAAATGACTATACTACCCAAAGCAATCTACAGATTCAATGCATTCCCTATCAAATTACCAATGGCATTTCTTACGGAACTGGAACAAAAAAATCTTAAAATTTGTATGGAGACACAAAAGACCCCGAATAGCCAAAGCAGTCTTTAGGGAAAAAACGGAGCTGGAGGAATCAGACTCCCTGGATTCAGACTATACTACAAAGCTATAGTAATCAAGACAATATGGTACTGGCACAAAAACAGAAACATAGATCAATGGAACAAGATAGAAAGCCCAGAGATAAACCTACGCACCTATGCTCAACTAATCTATGACAAAGGAGGCAAGGATATACTATGGAGAAAAGACAGGCTCTTCAATAAGTGGTGCTGGGAAAACTGGACAGCTACATGTAAAAGAATGAAATTAGAACACTCCCTAACACCATCCACAAAAATAAACTCAGAATGGATTACAGACCTAAATGTAAGACCAGACACTATAAATCTCTTAGAGGAAAACATAGGAAGAACACTCTTTGACATAAATCACAGCAAGATCTTTTTTGATCCACCTCCTAGAGTAATGGAAATAGAAACAAAAATAAACAAATGGGACTTAATGAAACTTCAAAGCTTTTGCACAGCAAAGGAAACCATAAGCAAGATGAAAAGACAACTCTCAGCATGGGAGAAAATATTTGCAAACGAATCAATGGACGAAGGATTAATCTCCAAAATATATAAACAGCTCATGCAGCTCAATATTAAAAAAACAAACAACACAATCCAAAAATGGGCAGAAGACCTAAATAGACGTTTCTCTAAAGCAGACATACAGATGGCCAAGAAGCACATGAAAAGCTGCTCAACATCACTAATTATTAGAGAAATGCAAATCAAAACTGCAATGAGTTATCACCTCACACCTGTTAGAATGGGGATCATCAGAAAATCTACAAACAACAAATGCTGGAGAGGGTGTGGAGAAAAGGGAAGCCTCTTGCACTGTTGGTGGGAATGTAAATTTATACAGCCACTATGGAGAACATTATGTAGTTTCCTTAAAAAATGAAAAATAGCACTACCATATGACCTAGCAATCCCACTGCTGGACATATACCCTGAGAAAAACCATAATTCAAAAACAGTCATGTACCACAATGTTCATTGAAGCTCTATTTACGATAGCCAGGACATGGAAGCAACCTAAGTGTCCATTGACAGATGAATGGGTAAAGAAGATGTGGCACGTATATACAATGGAATATTACTCAACCATAAAAAGAAGCAAAATTGAGCTATTTGTAGTGAGGTGGATGGACCTAGAGTCTGTCATACAGAGTGAATAAGTCAGAAAAAGAAAAACAAATACCATATGCTAACACATATATATGGCATCTAAAAAAAAAAAAAGGTTCTGAAGAACCTAGGGGCGCGACAGGAATAAAGATGCAGATGTAGAGAATGGACTTGAGGACACAGGAAGCGAGAAGGGTAAGCTGGGACGAAGTGAGAGAGTGGCATGGACATATATACACTACCAAATGTAAAATACATAGCTAGTGGAAAGGAGCCACATAGCACAGGGAGATCAGCTCAGTGCTTTGTGACCACCTAGAGGGATGGGATAGAGAGGGAGGGAGGGAGATGCAAGAGGGAGGACATATGGGGATATATGTATATGTATAGCTGATTCACTTTGTTATAAAGCAGAAACTAACACACCATCGTAAAGCAATTATACTCCAATAAAGATGTTAAAGAAAAAAAAAAGACACATGCACCCCAAAGTTCATTGCAGCACTATTTACAATATCCAGGTCATAGAAGCAACCTAAATGCCCATCGACAGATGAATGGATAAAGACGATGTGGTACATATATACAATGGAATATTACTTAGCCATAAAAAGGAATGAAATTGGGTCATTTGTAGAGACGTGGATGGATCTAGAGACTGTCATACAGAATGAAGTAAGTCAGAAAGAGAAAAACAAATATCATATATTAAGCATATATGTGGAACCTAGAAAAATGGTACAGATGAACTGGTTTGCAGGGCAGAAATAGAGACACAGATGTAGAGAACAAATGTATGGACACCAAGGGGGGAAAGTGGCGGGGGTGGTGGGGTGGTGGTGAGATGAATTGGGAGATTGGGATTCACATATATACACTAATATGTATAAAATAGATAAGTAATAAGAACTTGCTCTATAAAAAAATAAATAAATTTTAAATGATAAAAAATAATAAAAATAAAGGAGAGAGAGGAGTCCAAGATGACCCCTAGATTTAAGCCTAGGTGTGCCACCTGTGCAGCCACACAGGGCCCCACACTTAGAAGCGCCCTGCATTTGGTTGAGGTTCTGCTGCCGCCAACTTGACATTCTTAATAATTTTTGAACAAGGGACTTGACATTTTTATTTTGCACCGAGCCCTGCAAATTATGTAGCCAATCCTGCCTAGGAACCTAGAGCCCGGTGGTGATTTTAATGGAAATAAGTTAGCGAAATGAACAGGCAGGTCTGGGTAAAAGATGAGCTGGGTTTCTACACCTGAGTGTGAGCTGTCTGTAACTCAAGTCATCAAGTGGAGAAGTCCAATGGGCAGCTGCAAATGTGAGCAAGAATAGAGAAGACAGGTCAATATAGAAGATAAGTAATGTGGGGTCATCCAAGTAGAAGGAACAGGTAAAGCCCTAAGAGGGAATTAGATAGCCAGGAAAGAGAGTATAGAGTGAGAGAGAAAGAGATGGGACAGGACTTTAAGAGACAACAGCATTGGGACTTCCCTGGTGGTCTAGTGGTTAAGACTCCGTGCTCCCAATGCAGGGGGCATGGGTTTGATCCCTGGTCAGGGATCTAGATCCTGCATACCGCCACTCAAAGATCCTGCATGCCACAACTAAAAGATCCCACATACCGCAACGAAGAACCTGCATGCTGCAACTAAGACCCAGCACAGCCAAATAAATAAATATTTTTTAAAAAAGAAAGAAAGAACATCATTAAAGAAGTGAGAAGTATGAGAAGAAGCATCAGTAAAGGCACAGCAGAAATCTAGAAGCCAAACCAAGTCAGTAAAAATACTGGGGAAAGGAGATGAACCTGATAGGGACATGCAGGACCTTAGAGTAGGGAAGGTAGAAGCAGAGAAGCCAATTAGTGACAGAACACATGGCAAAGACTGAAATCCAAGGAATTTCAATACATTCATTTTAGTTTTGAACATTTACTGATTTTAAAAATAATATAAAAATCACCCATTATTTCACTATTCAGACAAACTCTATTAGCATTTTGGTGAATTTCCTTCCAATACTGGTTCTCAACATAGTTTTCTTCCATATTTTTTCTCTACAAAAAGTTTACAAATATTCTTTCCATCTACATTTCTTCCACCAATTTGAGACCATATTACATGTACATTCTATATCCTACATTTTTTTACTTAACATTATATCTGATCATTTCCTATATTAAAAGCATAATTCCCTGGGTGCATAGCATTAAAAAATGTTATGAGATCAATTTTAAAATATCATGGAAAAAAACCTTAAATGCTTCTAATTCTTTCCTATAATCTCACCCATCCCATCAAATGATTTCATATTTTAGTGTTTCTTTTTGACTTCAAACTTTACGGACATCATCACTTTTAGATAACTGAGGTGATAGGATAGAGAGTTCTTTTTTAAATTTTTTTTCTTATTTAGCAGATACCAGCTTATTTGACAGTGCATGATCCAAATCATCTGATACTCCACAGCCAGTAAGATTTCCTGCTTCCCTATTACAAAACATTGGATACCTTGAAAACAGTTAATTCAAGGTGCTTGTTACTTTTCTCGTACGTCTGGAATTAAACAGGTTTCTCCGTGTAGCACACGTTTCACATTCACCAAAGGCTTTGGGGACGGGGGAAATGGGGCTTGTAACTGCCCCCCTGAACCACAGGCATTTAATGTTAAAGGATAAAGCACAGTAGAGTCACCCCGCAGACATTCCTGTGTGTTTAGATTGCTGAACTTGAGCATACCATCACTGACCCAAGTGGGATTCATCATAACAATGTAAAAGACCCTGATTTCCTTGACAAAAAGAAATGCAGTATGAATATAAAGACTCATCACCACCACCACCCCCATCCTTTTCTGAAAATAATACATAAGAGAACAGTTATTGTACATGGTTAGTATCACCCAAGGTTCACAAATGGAAAAAAATAGGTAAAAAATCATCAGTCATAAATTCTCACTATGAAATCACAACAGAATCTGATATATTCAGAGAATCTGTGAGCGGGAGAGAGCCTCAGAAATCGTGTTATGTATCCCTTCACTGGACAGATGAGGTCACTGAGGCCCAGGAAGGTCAAGTGTGGGACTCTGGGGTCTAACCGCAGGGGGAGAAGGCAGGCCTCCTGAAGCCTAGCTCAGGGTGCCCTCCACTTCCTTCCTCTTAAAGACTCTCAAAGGTAACGTGAAATACACCACACGATAAACCACACATGCTGATGCAAGTCAGCGATTTGGTCTGGCAATGGCGTTCCTTTGGCCATCGGGCAGGCATGTAACCCACCTCGGGGCGGGAATTCTTCACACGAGATTGTTCAGCGTTCTGATGGAAGCCGTGTGCAGGTTACACACGACTTCTCGGATTCGGGAAGGCTCTTCTTGGCTCTTAGCCGGTGGTGGGCAGGCGGTCGGCTGCTCAGCGGAATCTCGGATTCGAAGCGGAGCTGTCGGGTGTGTTCTGGCTTCGAGCAGCACAGCGACACCTATAGGCAGTAGGATTTATGGCGCACGTAGGATCCACCTTTCTTCAACCGGTCTTTCCCAGAAGGGGAAAGCCTTTTGGGTTAATCGTTTCTTCAACAGAATGGTGAACGGTCCACCAGTCTAAAGTCGACTCTCAGGCGTCCCTACTATATTGCATAAGCCATAACCATTGGGAGGAAAGGCGTCAACAGGCGCGGTTCCTCGGAAAGCCGTCCGCTCTGGTGCTGGTCACAGGAAACTCACCCTGCCAGAAGTTGGTATAATGTTGGCTTTTCGGCTGCAGTTTGTTGCCTCAGGGGAAAAGTCTATTTTACAGGCCTCGTCGACAGCTGTATTCTCACTCAGCTTCCATGGGCAACCACTTCCCCATCCACGTGCAGTAGGAGACGTGATGATCTGGCCCGTGTAGAACAGTAGAGTTGGGCCCTTCTGGGTGTCTCCAGTTAGTGCCTTTAACAGGTAACCACTAGGGAGCAGCTGCAACTGCCTGTTGGATATTAGACTTCACTTGCTCACTCAACATTTCTTCAAAGACAAAGGAGTCACCGAACTTCTCAGCCTCTGTCAGCTAGCCAGCTGAGTTCACAAATTCTCAAATTCAGCATTACTGACTTCATAGGCATCCATGTAAAAGACATCAATAGCAACTCTCCTCGCAAGTGCTTCCCCATCCTACTTTATCTGAGGATCATTGGTGCCCACTGTAAATACTCCGGCAGGGATGGGGATCACCTTGGAGCGTAGGAACGGCGGCTCTCTGGGGACCGAGCCCCGGACATTGGCCTCCCGGTGCGCTGCCGCCGAGCTGCCATGGGCCCCGGGCCGCTGGGGAGTGCCAGAACCCCAGGAGCCTGCGAGGGAAGCCGCGCCCGAAGCCTCTCCCCGGCCCCTTCGCCCCCCTCCCCCACGCGCTGCCCGGCCCAAGAGCAGCGGCAGAAGGACGAGCTAGATACAGTTTTAAATATTGTTTTTCTTTCACGTTATTTTACAAACATGGTTTCACGTTTCTCCATGTTCTGGTAGCTGCAAGCTGTTTTGTAATCTTAGTATGTAGTATAGTATTTAATAATTTAAGCACTCATTAGTGGATTGTTTGCAGCCCTTTTAAGTCCCAATGACGTAAGTATTTTAGTACACATAGATATTTTTTTTCTTTTGTTCTGTTTCTGGGTTTTAAGTTCCTAGATGAGAGACTGGGTCAAAGCAAACTAGCTGGCTCTTGCTAAGTGTGACCTAAGTGTGCCTCTCGAAGGATTATGGCAGTTTACCTGGCCACTAGCCAGGTGTGAATGTATCTGTTGTTACCCAAAGCTTGGACCAGCGCTGGGTATTTAATTTTTACTCTGTTTAATGGCTGTTAATTGGAACCATACTATGCTTACAGTCTTTAATTTGCATTTCCCTAATTACTAAGGAATTGAGTCTTTTTTAAAATACACATGTTTATTGTTTGTTTTTCCTCTTAGGTGCCTACTCAATTCAAAGCAACAGACATATTTTGAGTGCCCACTCTGTGCCAAGAGCTGTGTGCATCCCTCAGAGGGGGAGTGACCTAACAAAAACGACCCTTTGAGATAGGGTGTGGGAGCCAGAATAGTATAGGAAATATATGGTTAACTGTACTCCCTCGGTAGAAGCACAATCCTGGAAGGCTGTTTGGGCAAAGTCCTGTGGGTGGAAGACAAAGAAGAGAAGGGTTGTCCCTGTCTGAAAAAGATTAGGCCTTTGCAGGGTAAGTGACTTCAGAGCTAGGGCGGAACAATAAGATTTGTCCAGGTGAGAAAATGATGTGTGGGGAGAGGGAACAATACGGAGAGAGGTAAAGGAGCTGAAAAGTCTGAAAATATGGTGCTGTGTTATGGGGTTGCAACTCTTCCATTATAGCTAAAATGTGGAACGCTGCGGCTGAAGGATGGTGGGACATTGGCTATAAAGAAAGAGTTAGGGCTAACCTCAGGAATCTGACTTTGTCCTGAAGATTTTTTTGTTCTTAAAGAAGAATGACATGATCTAATGTATGTTTTAGAAAGACCTTTCTGGTAGCTAATGAGAGGTAGACATATTCCTTGCATTTATGGAGCTCAAGGACTAGTAGGGGAAACAAGTATTAATCAAGAAATCATAATTATAAACTCTCATTGAACGAAAGAAATGCCATGCTATGAGAGCAATTTATATATAACAGGAGTAGCAGACCAAGTCCAAATGTCACGGAAGGTTTCCCCTAGGAAATAATTTCTGGAGGTTTTTCTTCTTCTTCCCTTCTTACACACACCCCTCCCTCAAGCCTCACCATTAAACTTCACAGGGAAAGGCAATGTAAAATATCTTTATTTGAGAGAAACCCAGGACTGTGTATACATACCCATATGCATTTGTAAACCTCCCCAAATGATTCACCCTGACATTTCCATGTGTCTAGTCCATAATATCCTTTCATTGATATTATCTGACTTGTATACTGACCCCAACCTTGTGAGGTAGGCAGGCAAGTATGACTATCTACATTTTATTGAAGAATCTGAGTCTCAGAGAAGTTAGGTAATTTGCCTAAAATCGCATAACTAATGGTAGAGCTGACATTTGAATCCAGGTCTTGTAACACCTAGGTGGAATTATTTTTTTTTAAGCTGTTTTGTTTTGTTTTTCTTTTTTCAATTATTAAAGATCCCAACAGGTGGCCACACCTATGTTTTTAATTTTTTAAATTTAATTTAATTTTTTTGGCTGTACTGTGCAGCATGCAGGATCTTATTTCCCCAGCCAGGGATCAAACCTGTGCCCCTTGCATTACGAGCACAGAGTCTTAACCACTGGATTGCCAGGGAAGTCCCTAGCTGGTATTATTCTTGCAATGTTCATTCTTTCATTTGTTCATTGATCCATCAAACATGTGCTGATCACCTTCTGAGTGTCAGGCTATGTGTGAAGCAATCGAGAGCCAGTAAGTTTTTAAGCAGGAAAGCAGCTTGATCCAATTTACGTTTGAGAACCCTCTTTTGGCTGAGAGGACAGAAAGTGGTGGTTTTCAAAGAATGGTCCGAGACCACATACTGGGTCAGAGGCTCTGGGGTTGGGGCTCAGGAATGCTATGATCAGCCAGGTTTGGGTGTTCTTTTTTGATTCTAATGCAATAGAAAGCACTATATTAGAGAAGGTGGTGATGCAACCAGTTATTGTGACTAAGGTAGTGGCTGTAGTAACCCGGTGAGAAGTGATGAGGAACAGAGACAAAGGGATGCACTTGAGAGTCATTTAGATAGCATGGGCAGGACTTCTCACTCCACCCTCAGCTCAGACAGTAGCTGAGAAGTGGAGCTGGAATTCCTACCTGGGTCCTCTGGCTACAGAGCCTGTGGGCTTTACTGCACAGAGCCATTTATAGCAGCTTTGTGGTTTTAAATATTTTACATTTAATTATCTTAGCATTTGTTTTGCAAATCTCCATCTTATCTCAAACTGCCTTCAAGCCTTGTATTTCTCCCTCACTCTCATAAAGACTAGGAGAGAAATAAATAAGGCCTTAAAAGTTTTAAAATATTTATTTGCTTGGGGCTGGGTATACAGGCAAGGAAAAAGTAGGTTTGATTAGATAAGCACAGACTAGGGGTGAACGCAGGACACTGGGAGATGCACTGCATCTCCTCTTCTATAAATCGCAGGAGGTCTCCAGGAAACCTGAAGACAATAATCCCAGAAGTCCAGAGGGTGACCCCATTCCCTCCCCAGGGTTATTACTGGGTGTCAGGCTGGAGCAGTTCAGGAATTCAGGAAACTGTAAAGAAACCACAACAGCCTCAACAAACATCACCTACCTCCACAATAAAACTCATTATAATTCATCTCCCTCCCACCCACAACTACAGACCTGAGGGAGGCAGGTGGGACTACGGGAGGGGCTCTTTGCTGCTCCTTCCCCAGCCTGACCCAGCCTCATCCCAGGCCTGGTTTTCCCAGCGTCTCGGGGAGGTGGGAAACTGACACCCCTATGTCTGGCACCAGAGACTGAGGACACCTCCATTCTCTGTTCACTGCCAGGTAGGTCAGGATTAAAGCAAACTGAAGCCAAAGTTATAGTCCGCAGTGCCAGGGGAAGCCTGGCCTGTCTCGGTAACTAGCAAGGCCACAATGGCTAAGCCAAACAGGTGGGAGTGGAAGTGTTGCCGGGAGAAAAAGATGGGAAGGTGGGCGTGGCGAAGGCCAACTGTAGTGCGAGGCTTCTGGGGGGAGCCTCATCCATTGAATGACCAATCAGAGAGCGGGCTGCGGCCCAGGGGTGGGACAGGGGCGTATCTTGGTCGAGATTGGCCGGGCGCAGGGAGGGGGCCGCGAGCCTCCGAGGCCTGCTGCTTGGCAATTCCGCGTTATATACCGCAGTGGCGGCGGTGGTGGAAGCCGGCTGGACTGCAGCGCACGTGCCTGGATCTGACGCTCTTCGGCTTGCCGCGTAGTACCTTGGGTTCTGGGTCTGGTCAGTCCTGCCCCAAGGTTCGCTCCATCCTCGGTCCCCTAACTCTCGTCCGGCTCCCTAAGCTCCCGACCTCAGCATCTGCAGAACGAAATGGTCACAGCCATGAATGTCTCAGATGAAGTAGAGCAGATGTTCCAGCCCTACAACTTCGAGCTGTTCCAGGACATAAGGCCCGTTTTGGAGGAGTACTGGTGAGACCTGGAGAAGGGGAAGAGCCGTGTCAGGGGCCCAACTCTGATGATTGCTATTTGGGGGGATTGGCGGAAGAGGGGGAGGGCGATACACAGAATACCCACAGTGATTTTGCTAAAGAGCAAAGGTATCGGGCTCCCCAGTACTGGCTTCACGTACCCGTTGTCCAAGGTGCAGGTAGTGTGGCACCTCAGAGAGGTTAGGTCTGGAAGAAAGGAAGGCAGAAATAAGAGGATGGGGTGAGGAATGTGGGAGGAGACAGAAACCAAGAGGAAAGAGTGTAGTGAGAACTGGTCTCTGAAGAATGGAGTTGATCTGAACTCCTACTCGCACCCACCTTATAGATGACTCTCCATCCTTTGTGGCCGCATGTGTGCGCATGCGTGCATAGTGCTGGTACCCGGGGACAGCCTTCCCTTCACAGTTATCATCTTGTTCCTCAAATGCTCCATCATCCCTGCTGTGGAGAAGGAGACAAAATCTAGATACTCTTCCAAAATTTCCTCGGGCTTTGCCCAAGAGCTCCTCAGAGGTGTTTGTGGGTTGACTTTGTGCTCCAATTTGTCATGACCCAACCAGGCAGAAGCTGTTGCCACATTCTTCTTACACCACAGTCCTGGGTTGCTTCTAGGCATGGGTCAGCAGCTGTCACCTGCTCCCAACCCCATTGAGAGAGCAGTAATCAAAGAAACCTTGGACATAGCCCCTGCCCTGTGCTAGGTACTTTGTATATATTAACACTGTCAGGAAAGGAGTGGTATTCCCCTCTTACAAAATAAGGGGAATACTAATGCTCAGAAAACTAAGTAGTTTTTCCAGTGTCACACAGCTAGTAAATGGCAGAAGTAGGACTCCAACCCAGAGCACTCACCTGGGGATATGAGTGGGCATTCCTCTAACCAGCACCTACCCATAAGCCCATCCCCTCTCCCTTCTGCCTGCCAGGGCAACCTCATTCACCATAGCTCTGATCTACCTGCTGCTCATCTTTGTGGGGCAGAACTACATGAGGGCACGGAAGGGCTTCAACCTGCAGGGACCTCTCATCCTTTGGTCATTCTGCCTTGCAATCTTCAGGTAAGACCCCCCCCCCACAACCCATCTTATAGACCCTAGACCCACATTCTATCCCTAAAAACTTTCTAGAAACCTCAATTGTATCAACTCCCCAAGTTTTGCCCCCTAACTCTCTTCCTATCCCATTCTCTCAGCTCTAACTCTCTCCTCAGGTTCCACCCTCCTCCCATATTCCCGTTTTCCTTCTCCAGTCCCCGAACTAGCTGTCTCTGCTCTCTCTCACAAGTCCTCTTGTGCTCATGGAGTCTTGGTACTTCCAACATTTTCCCCAGCCTCTAATACTCTCTGCATCTAATACCCTATCCCAAGACCTCCCAATAACTTCCCCAGCCCCTTCTTCCCATATTCCGCCCCCCCAAACTCCTTCGATCACCCCCCATCCTGCCACCCATCTCCTCCCATCCCATGAGCCCTATTCCCTAATTCAACTTTCAGTCCCAACCTCCAGCACTCCCTGGTCCTTCTCTAGCCTTCATGTCTTCTAGATTACTGGTTGGCTCTACCAGGTTGGCCACAGAATCTCAGAAGCTGTGACCCATCCCCTGTGGAGCGGGGGGAGGTGGTGGAATTTGACCAGGTGAAGCGTGGATTGGTGCCTGGGAATGACCCTTATACCCTTTTCCTCTGTCCCATTTCAGTATCCTTGGGGCAGTGAGGACATGGGGCTATACGGGGACTGTGCTACTTAGGGGAGCCTAAAGAAAACTGTATGCTTCTTCATCTTCACCGATAATCCCATAATCAAATTCTGATCCTGCCACTTTGTTCTCAGCAAGATCATTGAACTTGGTGAGTGGCAAGGCTTCGTCTCTCTGGTGTCCAGTCAACTGCACCCCTCCTCAGGGCCCCCCCGCCTTACCCATCACATGGAAAGTCCCTTCCCCACCCCTGGGTCCTAACAACACCTCTCACCCAAGCCCCTCCTTAGATTCTCTGCCACAAAAACCCCTCTCCCTGCCCTGACAATTCCCCATATGCCCCCACGTCCAGTGCGGAGGGTGGTCCCAACACTGGGTGGTATGCCAGCTATGACTCCCCATCTCCCAGGAGACACAGCCTTCATCATCCTGTATAAATGGCCACTCATCTTTGTGCACTGGTACCACCACAGCACAGAGCTAGTGTACAAGAGCTTTGGATACAAGAACAAGGTGGCTGCAGGCGGCTGGTTCATGACCATGAACTACGGTGTACGTGCCATCATGTACACCTACTATACTCTGAAGGCTGCCAAAGTAAAGCCCCCCAGGTGGTTTCCCATGCTCGTCACCAGCCTGCAAATCCTGCAGATGTTTATGGGAGCTACGGTCGGTATCCTGACTTACATCTGGAGACAGGAACAGGGATGCCATACAACAAAGGAACACCTCTTCTGGTCCTTCATCTTGTATACAACCTATTTCCTCCTCTTTGTCCAGTTCTTCCACCAAAACTATGTAATTACCAAGGTCAAGGCCAAGACCAAGAGCCAGTGAAGGGTTGGAGAAAAGAAGGAGCCCTGAGCTCTCTCCTCCCCAGGGCACTGAAGGGCTGAGCTTAGGTTTGGGAAAATAATTAGGATGCCTTTTCTGCATGGTTTCCCCACGGGATGTGTACCCCAAGGTGGCAGGAGGTTATGACAGTCAAGAAGTGTCACCCCTGGGGTGGGGGTGTGATCTAGTACTTTGCTGTTTCTGTTTTTAATGTGAAGGCCAAACAGTCCCTGGGATGGAGTGGGACTGAAGAGGCTCCCCAGAGCTGAGTGATCTATATTTCCAGAAATCTTTCTTCTTCTTGCTCTATTTTTTAAATTAAAGATTTCAACAAGGTTTTTGGGGTTTGGGGATTTTGAGGATGAAGGGGACTGCTGTGATGGAGGAGGGCTGCCGGCAGTGGGTGAGAAGCTTAAGAGGGTGTGGTGTGTGGAAGGATGAGTCACACACAGACACTCAATAAGAATACTAGGCCTGGTAGGCACTTAATAAATGTCTGTTACAGACCAGAAGTTTATTGCTGTTAGAGGCCCAAGCCCCTCATAGGAACAGTGAGAAACAGCTGCAGAAAGGTGGAGTAACTTTTTCTAAAGTCATAGGCTTCCTAAGCTGCAGAATTGACATCTTTAAGTAAGCATTCGAGATCAGACCTTCCAGTTATCCTCCATGAGACCACGAGGTGGCGCTGCAGTACCAGCTTTGTCCAAGCCATACACACCTACACACGCACGCACGCATGCGTGCGCCGCTCAGCTCCAGGAATCCCCAGGCTTCCCCGTCTTGGTGATGGTGGCCTGGGGAGGACTGAAGCCCTAGAAGCCTGGACCCCTATCTGTTTCCTGTACACCCAGCTCTCCTTTAGACATGGGGAAGGATAAGGGGAGAAGGCTCAACCGCAACTCTGAATCATCAGGCCTTTGACAGTCCGCGCACGTTTATTTCATTTATCTTTGAAAACCGGGGAAGGGGAGTCTGGAGAAGGCGGGGTGGACCAAGGGTGAGTTGGCCCCCCGGGGAACTGGTCCCTGTTCCTGGCCTCAGTTCCAGGGGCGCGGACTAAGGGCCCAGTCCACCCCTCAGGCCTGGGAGGGGGAAGGCTCTCTCCTGAACCGGCCGCCTCCCCAAGCCCGACTGCCCCAGCACCCCTCTCAGACCCCGGGGCGGGGGCAAGCCAGGCAAGACGACCCCAGTCCGTAGAGGCCGTAAATTATCGCCCCCGCCCTCAGGGATGATCGACGGGCGGGGCCATTCACACAGGCCGTTCCACTGCGTACTGGCACGGACTGAGGTTGGCGGCCGGGGGCGGCCCGGGCACGGCGGGGTAGCTGAAAGTGGCGTGCTGTTTGGCCTTGAGCCTCAGGCTGGCCAGACTCGAGTTACACGGGTCCCGATATACGTAGGGGGAGGAGGCGGCTGCTGCTGCGGCTGCGGCGGCCGAGGCGTAAGGGCAGGATACTGCCCCGGAGGACACTGCGGCCGGAGCCAGCCCGGGGGGCCCCCCACCTAGGCCCTGCAGGGCCCCGGGCCCTGGCACAGTGCCCGGGGCAGTCGCGGCCGAGGGGACCATGGAGGCGGCGATGGAGCTGGGTGGCGAGAAGACAGGCTGTGAAGCCAGAGGCCCCACGTTGACCGAGTTGAAGGCGAACGGGAAGGTCTTGGCTGAGAGCGGCGGGCCCAGCGCCTTGGGTGGCCAATTGCCGTACGAGTAGCCGGGGTACACCTCCTCGTAGGGCGGCACCAGCCCCCCTAGCGGCGCCGCGAAGCCGCCCTTGCACAGCTCCGCCTGCTGACTGCGCTCGCGCTTTCGCCACTTGGCGCGCCGGTTCTTGAACCACACCTGTGGGCGTGGGAGAAAGGCTGTCAGGGCCCGGCCCTCGCAGTTGTTTGGTGGGTGGGTCGCCCAGGCAGGGGACCAAGCGGGGTCCGGGGCCGGGCGGAGCATAAGCGAGAGGAGGTGGTGGAGCATAACCACCCAGAAACGGGAATGGGGTGGTAGAGCAGCCGGTCGGGGTGAGGGAAGAGCTCACGGAGTCAGCGGGCTGAGAAAGAAACAGTCTGCCGCAGAACTGAGTCGGGGGCGACAGGGCTGCGGGGGTGGGCAGCAGGATCGGGTCTAGGAGAGGTGAAGAGGGGAACCAGAGACAGTGCCAGGGGAGAGGGAGCGCGCCGTCTGGAGTGAAAGGATGCAGGAAGAGCAGAGATTGGAGGCTGGCGGAAAGAAGGCCGTGCGGGCAGGGGCCGGGGCCGGGGGACGTCGGGTGTTGGGTCCGAGGATGGGGCAGGCAGGGCAGAACTACAGGATGCTGGTTCCGAAGCTACTTGCGGAGCGGCCCGCGAGAGGGAGGCCCGGGATGGAGTGAGGGTGGCGGCTCTGGGGGTGGGGGGCGGCGTACCCGCACGCGGGCCTCGGTGAGGTTGGTCCACACGGCGATCTCTTCCCGCGTACTCATGTCGGGGTAGCGGTTCCTCTGGAAGGTCGCCTCCAGCTCCTGCAGCTGCTGGCTGGTGAAGTGCGTGCGCTGCCGCCTCTGCTTCTTCTTCAGCGAGCTGTCTTCGGGGGAGCCGCCGGGCAACGAAACCGAGGCCTTCTCCGAGTCTGGGAGCCGGGGTGGGGTCGGTCACAGCGCGTTCTTGCCTGTGCGGATTCCCGGGCTCGGGGACTTCCTCGGCGGGGCCCCTCACTCCCACCTGGGCTTGCACTCCCGGGTCCCACCCTCGTTAGGGATGGAGCTGTTATTTCCCCCACCCCCCAGAAGGTGGCGCGCTCACCGCTGTGCTCTTGGCCCTTGCAGCCGTGTTCCGGGATTGGGGGGTGGGGGGTGCCCGCATCTGACAGCGAGAGGGCGGGGCTCCGGGCCTCTGCCTCGCTGAGCAGGCCGAACTCCATGGGGGGAGGACTCTGGAGGGAAGCGAAGACACAGACCTGGTTAATGGGTAGAAAATCTCCGGGTTATCCGGTTCCCAGTAGTGTTTCCCCACTAGTTCTCTGCCCCTTTTCTCTGCCACCGACATAAAGCTACCCCTGTGTAGGGTGCCCTAGGATAGAATGGTGAAACAGCAGCCTAAGGCGGGGAGAGGTGTATACTCAAGAGATTTTATACACAGTTATACACACTAGACTTTGATTTCTTCAGTGTTGGGCACCTAGAACCCTGCCTGGTGCACTGTTGGTGTTCAACAGATATTTATTGAATTAATGAAAACCACACTGTTGCATACCACATACCATACACCACATACTCAAAAATTAAATTCCCTCTCACACGAGTGCCCAATATCCCCTTAAACTCAAACATGCCTCTCAGCCAGTCACACCTGAGACGCAGTCTGAACCTGTGTTATTCACTCTCCAGTGGGACAGATTTGATTTTGAACCAGGCCTTATATGTCTCCCATAAGGAGAATCACTGCTATCATTTATGAGTACTTACTATGTGTCTTCACCTCATTATCTCTCCCCTCACAAGAATGCATCAATATTAGGTATGATCACCCTTTTTCAGGTGAGGAAACTGAGACTTGAAGTAATGATTAAGGTTAAAGAGCTTGTAAGCAGTGGAGCTGGGATCTGAACCAGGTCTGGGAGATTCCTAAACTGCTTCTCTTGGTTTGCTTTTTCAGACTGTGTTCTTTGGGGCCCTCCTCACAAACCCCCTCAGGGACTGGAACTTAGGGCTAACCTCAGGGACAGAGATCTAGCCTGATCTTACTCGGGTCTACTTCAACTAGGGCAGCCCTGCTTTTGTCTGTTTTGTTTATGCTTTCTGGAGAGATTTCATTTGAAGAAAGTCTTCCATGATCAAAAACAAGTTTGAAAATCACTCTCTGCTTCTATACCTGCCCAGACACACACTGCACCCTACCAGTCACCACTGTCACGCACAGCTTCTTGCTGGCCCACCCCAGGCTGTGGATGTGGGCTTCTTAAAACCCCCTTCCTACCCTTACTCCCTATGCCAAACCTTACCTGACATTGCCCAGGAGCCTGCCTGGGTCCCCCTCCAAGTCTCCCCTGCAGGGTCCCCTTTCCTTCTGGCTCTCCCAGGCCCCCTCTGGTGGGGGGAAGGGAAAAGGGCACTAGTGGGGCTCAAGACTCCAGATGCCTCTTGGTCAGAGGAGAACCAAAGGAGGCTGGGGACAGAGAAACAGGGATGAAAAGCTGGGTAGGAGGGGTCCATCTGCCTCCCCATTAACAGGGACTTAATGCAGGCTGTGCAAGGTGGCATTAATGTGGAGGATTAGCCTAGATTGAGACGTGTGTCACTTGGCTGCTCTGAATTTATTAGGAGCCTTTCTCAGGGAGGCGCAGATGGGCAGCGGCCTGTATTTGCACATGGTAATGCCCCCTTCAACAAGCTCAGAGATGACAGCTGTCCCCCCACCTCTCCACCTCTCAAGCTAGATTGGGGATGGGTCAGAGGTCAAGGCAGGAGGTTGAGAAACAGTCCCTGTTCTTTCCACAGGCAGAGAGGACTAGACCTTGGACCCTCTCCTAGGGTTGGAGAAGCAGGGCTGAATGGAACCCCGGGAAGGAAGGAGAGAAGTCAGGCCAGGGGTGGGGCTGCTCTGCTTCCCTCCCCTTCCAGATATGAGGACTGGAGCCAGAGGCTTAGGGCTGGCCCAATGATGCTCCAATAGAAGGGAGAGGCCATTGGGAGGGACCTGGAGCAGCCTTGACTAGTAGCTCTTCCCAAGTAGCTGGGGAGGCTTAGAACTGAGAGCTGGAAAAAGGGGTGCTCTGAAGTCTCTTCATACCTAAGATGCCCTCAAAATTGCAAACCATGCCTCTGACCTCTCCAGAGGCCCACAGGAGCAAGGCAGAGCTGGGAAAATAGGGACAGTTGGGTTTCCCTGTAGGGAAAGCTGAATCCCACCATTGCCGTTCATCCTTCCAGTCTGCTTTGCCTCCAGACTTCCCATTTTCCAAACTCCCGTTCCCCCAGCATTCCATACCTGTGTCTTGGTTTCACCCTTTATTTCAGCAGAGGGAGGCAGGGTGAGGAGAGATAAGGGCCAGAATAAAAGACGAGGCTGAGAAAGCAGAGTTCAGGCTGTGTGTTCCCAGAGACAGACAGACACACATGCAGACACACACGGGCCCCCACTCAGACAAAATAAGCACCAGGACTTGGAGCTAGAGGCCTACAAACACACACTCTCCCACACGCGCTCCCACATTCAGGCAGACGGACACACCGTCACACAGTCTCCTCTCTCTGTGACAGGGACAGCTGCCTCGGCTGTTTTGGAGCTAGCCATTATCCTCCCCCTTCCCCTTCCTGGCCCCTTTGAACCGCAGCTCTCAGTCCCAGGAACTAAGGACTCTGTGGGGGAGGAGGAAGCCAAAGGATCCACGGGAGGGAGTGGTCTACACTCAGTGGCTGCTGGAGAGAGACTGTTTGGCTGAGTGGGGAGAAGGTATGAGAATGCTGGAAAAAGAGGATTGGGTAGCAGTGGGGGGCAGAAACTGACGAGGCCCCTCCTGGGAAAGTAATCTGGTATACCCCAAAGAAACTAGGATTGGAGTCAAAAGATCTGGGTTCACGTCCTGGCTCCCCAACTTACTAGCTGTGTGTCCTTGGCAAATTACCTATCTAGGCATATTTTTTCATCTGTAAAAGTGAGATTATGATCCCTTCCCTATCTACCTTCAGTATTGTTACAAGGTTAAAATAAAACATAACATTTAAAAATGGGTAGGGGGCTTCCCTGGTGGTGCAGTGGTTAAGAATCCACCTGCCAATACAGGGGACACGGGTTCGAGCCCTAGTCCGGGAAGATCCCACGTGCCGGGGAGCAATTAAGCCCGTGCGCCACAACTACGGAGGCCATGTGCCACAACTACTGAAGCCTGTGCGCCTCGAGCCCGTGCTCCGCAACAAGACAAGCCACCACAATGAGAAGCCAGTGCGCCGCAGTGAAGACCCAATACAGCCATAAATAAATAAATAAATAAATAAAGTTATTTTAAAAAATGGGTAGGGGTCAAACTCTATCCAAGTTGTTGTTCTTGTTGTTGTTTTCCCCCTCATTCATTGAAATGTTGTTTGTTTGGCACCTTCTGTGAGCTGGGCGTTGAGTAAGGCACTCAGGATAGAGTGGTAAATAAGATCTCATTCTTGTCTCTGCCATTGCTTGAGTGGTTCACCTCCCTAGATCCTGTGTCTCCCAGTGAAGAGTTGCTCTGAATACAGGGAAGCATGCTGCACTTTAGAGAGGATGCAAGTGTGTGTTGTGAGCACTCTGTCCTAAACATAAAGGAGGGTCCAGGCAATAAGGAAACAGCCAAATGGGCAGAGTAGCCCAAGCTGGGAGCCACTTTGGGCACCAGTGACTGGTGGTAGAGGAAAGAATAAAGGCTTCAGGCTCTTGGCTGGGTTAGTCATAGCAGAAAGAGGGGGTGTGGCTGAGAAGGGCCCTGCCTGTGGAGCTGAAAAAGCAGGAACACTAATAGCAGGCAGGCAGCAGAGAGAGCGGGTGGGGGCAGAGGCCTCTAGCAGACTCGTGTCCGGTGGGCTAGTCAGGCAGAGGCTGGGGGCGCCAAGCTGTTGTCTGAGCTGGAGACAGGCTGGCTGAGGATTAAGCTCCCCCAAACTGCTGGAGGTCGGGAAGCTGGGGAGTTGGGACTGCGGCCAGGGACTTCGCCTCACTCAGTGGACAGGGACAGGCAGTAGGTCTGGAAGCCACACGTTTGGTTGATGCTGGTAGGAAATACCAGAAAGGGCCAAAGAGAGTCAAGAGATAACAGTGGTGCTGAGTCCAGCTCTTGGGGGGGCCTCCTGCCCCACCCCAGCCTTTGCAACACACCCTGCAGGGGGTGCATGGCCCAGGCCCCACTGGTGTCAGGGTGGCAATCCCAGCCCTAGGGAGAATAGAAGGCCTGCAGGTGACCTCTGACTCTGAAGTACAGCATGGAATTACAGGAAGCTGTCATGGACTGCAGCAAGAACAAAATATCCAAGATAATTAAGGAGGAGATCCGAGAATGTCACAGACCAGCGAGGCCATAGTGGGGAGGCCATGGTTTCCAAGGGACACAACTCATGGCAAGAAGGCAACTGCCATGTGCGCCCACTTTTGTCCTGAAGCCAAAGGGGTAGGCCAGGGTCACAGCCAAAGAGCCCCCAAGTAGTTGCAATAATAATACCCAAGGCAGGAGGCACACCCTGGAACTGAAATGGGAGAAAACCTTTTCTTGCATGGGCTGAATGAAAAAGAAGATAAGAGGGGATGGAGTTGTGATGCTGTGGCTCAGCTCAGCAAGCAGCAAATTGGCGAACAGGTGTAAACCAGGGCCCTAAACTAGGACAGAACCATCCTATAAACCTAAAACTAAAGTGAGGCCCTTAAGTGCACACAGCCTCATGTTCATTAGGGATGCCGGGCACCCACACTGTCTGGTCTGCTGAGCTGCAGTCAGCAAATGAGGGCAAATGAAGACAGCTGTAGACAAGGCTCACAGCTCACAGCCAAGAGGAAACCCTAAGACTCGGGTAGAGGCAGCAATGATTTGATGCACTTAATTTATCAAAGGGTAAATCAGGGATCAGAGAAATGGGCCTCTACACCCTTTTCCCCCTTTCCCTTCTTCTTTCCTTCAACAAGCATTAGGTGCTAAGACAGATACCCAAGAATGGTAAGGCACAGACCCTAACTTCTAGGAGCCTACAGTCTAGGGAGGCAAACAGAGCACAGGATGGAATGGTGGTCTGCATGGGCCTGATTCTCAGATCGTGGAAGATCAGAAAGACGGTAGCGCATGTAAGGTGGTATCAAGTTTTGGGGCTCAGAGGACGTAGCACCTGGCTCATCTGGAAATTAGGGAGGCAGAGAAGGGGGCAGAGGCTTCTAAATAACAGAGCAGTAGGTTCAGAGGGTAGCAGGGAATCAGTGTGGGCAATGCGAGATCATCAGAGGCCAGGGTCTCAGTGTGGGCAATGCGAGATCATCAGAGAATAATGGTCAGGCTGAGAGGGTGTCCAACGAGGGGCAAGAGGTGGGGGTCCAGGCTTGATACAGTGTAGGCTAGAGCAACTCCAGCTTTTCCACCAACACAACCCTAAGACTAAGTAAGAGAGAAGATAGTACAGGACACTAGGGGCACAACCTGAAACAGCGGCCGCCAGTATGAAATTTCTTTGAGATCTTCAGCCTTATGTTAAAAATCAAAGCAAATTTTGCATTCCATTCCATACTTATGTTTGTTTTAATATAAAAAAAGTGTTTTCTATCCAAGAGACATCTTCAAGTGACATCACCACACCAGGAAGATGGGGTTGGCTTAGCCTGCAGTGTCATGCCACTCCCACTCCTATACTGCCCTCTCCCACCTCACCCCCCACTGAGAAGCATTGCTCCCAGCAGTGGGAGTCACTGGAGGCTTGTAGGTGAGGGAGTGACATCAAAGCAATGTCTTTGGGATCTTTATTTGGCAGTGGTGAGCAGAATGGATTGGGCAGGGGAGAGGTAAGAAAAGGGAAACTATGAGAGGTGAAAAGAAGGCCCCAGGGAAGCAGGAGGAGTGGAGAGAGTTCTGAAAGCAGCTTTCTCACCCCACTGCCTTTTCTTTTCTTTCCCTATCACTCTTATCATGAGTCCCTGTCAGTGACTAGGGACTAGACACTCTAGACACTCTAGATAGTCCCAAAGCTCAGGACCTAGTGGATCCTTCAGGTTAGCTGCCATCTCCCTCCCTCACACTCTAGGAAGCATCATTTAGAGTAAATGGAGAAGAAAAGATTTGGGTGTTGTCTTTCTCTTGTGCTCATCCCCAACTCAGCTCCAGCTTGCCTCCTCTGCCCTCCCTTCCTGGACCTGGGTCCCGGGTCCATATTCACATCCTTGAGCAGGAGGCAGGCAGGGATCAGATCAGGATATTTGGTCTGGTAGAGGATCTAAGCATTTGGGGAGCTCCCTGGAACTCTTCTTGGGGAGGGATAGTGGCTGGCATCTGAAGCCTAGGATAGGGTGTCTCATCTGTCATTGAGAATCTTCCCATGACTGGATCACGGACGCTAGCAGGCTGATCTAAGGCTTGAGACACCACCCTTCGAAATGAAGATTCTGTGCTTACAGGGGACCTACAGTTTGGGCATAATAATAGCAATAATGTTTCTTATTTCTGTGGTGCTTCTCCATTTGCAAAGGGCTTTCAAATATATGATTTCGTTTAACTCTTAAAACCACTTTGAATGGCAGGAATGACCATCCCTATTGCATCTCTAAGAAGACGAATTTGTTCACGGTTACACAGATTGAAGAGATTCTAATCCAGTTCTCCTAAGACCAGGGACTGAGCTCTTTCCACTCCTCACCCCCTCCGCTCCAGCAACCATTTGTAGCTCTGACATGCATTGATCCTTCCAAGCCCTTAAGGATTCCTTTTCTACTTCCTGCCTCTACCACCTCTCTGGAAAAGAGCTCTGGAAGTTTGCTGCCCACAGTGTGCCAAGGAACATTTTCCTATTCATCCTGTGCTTGCATCATTCCAGTTCTAAGAGGCCCCCTCATCTCTGGTTTCAGGATTTGGGGAGCAAACAAATCTGCTTATCTAGGCCTTTCCTTATTTTGTGAATTTCCATCCTATCTCACTTTCCAAAGGCCTAAACCTTCAAGTTTGCTCTCTCCAGCAGCCTCTGGCTCCCCCTTCTGCCATCATTCTCTGACCCTTCTCTAGGTCCATGAGATTCTCCCTAAGAGCCAATGACCAGGCATGCACTCAGCTAAATGGCTTTATGCAGGGGCAGGAGGTCTGCCTTTTGTTTCTAGTCATCTTTATTATAATGCCATTGCTTTTTGGCCTTTTTGGCAAAAGTAGAACTTACGGCTACAGTCTTCAGGTAATGCCTTCCCTATTCCTTTCCTGACTCAGCCTTTCATTTCACCCATAATTTCAGTGGTTTTCAAAGACAATGGGAGCACAAGCCCCTTGAAAAGGGTATCAGAATGTGATGGGGGTAACTGGGATATGACTCTATATTTATCAAAAAGGGGAGAGGGACAAAAGAGTTTGGAAAACAATGTTCTAGCTGGTGATAAGTGAATTTAAAAGTAAGGAGTGGAGGTGGGAGTGTGGGGAGGACGTATTTTATGTCATTCATGGTTGGAGGGTAAGAAAGGTTGAAACCCACTTGTTTAGATTACTCATTGCTAAACATATTACCCTGCACTTGTCCCCATGAAACTCAGTCGCCAAATGGGCTGTTTTGCTTACTTACATAGACTGGGAGAGTTCTCTCTACTCTGTTCCCTTCAGCTTAACTGGGCTCTGGTTAAAGAGTTGGAGTCAGGATGGGCGGTCATTGTACGGGTCCAAAGAAATCAGGGCCCTCTCCCAGCTGTAGGAAAAGCAAACAGGGTAGTTGGGTAGGGCTGAGACATCCTTCCCAACCAGAGATGGAGGCCAATAAAGTCCCGTGTTGGATCCCAGTGTCTGGATTCTGTGTCTCCTTCCTACCTCCTCTCAGCCACCAGAGTGGTGTGGGGATTGGTGGGACTGAGGAAGCAAAAAGGGAAACAAGACCACAGGGTTTGCTTTGCTAAAGGGCTGCAGTTTTCTCTTTGGGCCTGGGCTCCTGCCCACTGTGGGAAAGGAGACTTTAGCCTGCTGACACCCAGGCAGAGTCTGGGGGGTACCTGGTCAGCTGTATTGGAATTAGGGGTTGACTCTGAGCTTGTGAGGGAACTGAAGCTGTCAGGGGCTTGTGCTAGGCTCTTCTTTGCCCTCTCATTGCCCTTTGTGGTTCATTCCTTCCTTTCCTGGTCTTGGTTCCCACTAGCAGTCCCACCATTGGCTCTCTCTCCACAAATTTGGATTCTGGAAGTCCGGGGTGATGCTCAGATCGCATCTAGTCTGGGTTAGAGAGGGAATGTCTCCCGGGCCACTCCAGCCCAAGGCCAGGCTTCAGCCTTTACTCTCACTCCCTGCTCCATGTCCCGCAGCCCCTAGGAGCAGAGACAAGTTTGAAAAGTGTGAGCTGCGATTCTAGGCAACCCACCACAGCAAACACCACCGTACACGCAGCAGCTGGGCAGGCGCTGCGGGGTAAATGGACATGCCACTCGGCCAGGGACATTCTGTCCACCACTGCCCGACACAGCGCCTGCTCCGGAGAGACCAACCTCGCTGCGCCGGACATTCTGTAAGCCCTGAGCCCCGCGCGCCGCGGACATTCCGTCCAATTCCGTGGCTGCCCCAGGTCGGGACCCATCGGGGCCCTGACACCCCAAGCAGACACACCAGACCCACCGCCTGGTCACTCGGACTACCCAACCTCGGCCTTGCAGCCCACACAGCGGCCATCTGACCCGGTCGCTGTCGGGTTCTCACAACACGGTTCCTATCCCAATTGCAAAGCAGCTGGGAAGAGAGAAGCTTGTGCGACTAACGCACCCCTGCTCCCGGTCCCTGGAGTCTGAGACCCAGCCGAGGGGTGTTGGGCACTGCCAACTGCCGCCTTGCTGGGCGCCCGCCGCCAGCTGCCCCCACTGGCCAGGGCCTCGCCAACCCCTTTGGCTCCTTGGCTGTCGGCCCCGCGCCCCCGGATTCCGGGGCGCTTTCTGGTAATGGTTTCCCGACTCTACTCCCTGCTTCGCGGAGCCCCTGTCCTGACCTCATGTCTCCGACTTCTCTTCGGATCCCTCGAGTCTTCCCCTTCTCTGTCCCCCGAGTCCTGGCGCTAAGTTTCCCTTTTTCTAAGTCCTGGCCCCAGGTCTGCAGTCCCCCCTCCCTGTCTCGACCCGTTCCCCAGGCACCGTTCTCCAGTTCAGCAGCCCTAGGTCCCGTTTTAGGGATCCCGAAGTCCGGCCATGGCCCCTCGGCCCCGTGAGCCCCTGTCCCCCGCATGGTCAAGCACTCACAGTGAGTCCCGCAGCAGGCAGACTCCCGGCAGCGGCGGCGGCGGCCGCAGTCTGGAGGGCAAGCAGGGGCCAGAGGCCGGGCACCCGGCCGGGGTGGGGGCCGCCCCCCTGCGCCCGGGCCGCCGCTCCGCTCCGGCGCTCCCGGACTCGCTGGGAGAGAGTAAGCCTCGCCGCGGACTGCCACCCCCCGCTGGCGCCCATTCACTTTATGGCAGTCCAGGGCGCCCCCAGCCCGCCGCTGCGAGCCTCGCGCGTCGGGCCCCGCCCCCTTCCAGCTGCGCTACCGGGGCTCCACCCTTTCCAGCTGTGAATTTTCTGGCCCCGCCTTCAGGGGGTGGTCCGGCCGGCGCGCCGCCAGGAACCCCGCCCCCTAGCCAATCGGAGGCGCTCCTCAGCAACTGGACCACGCCCCTCCCACGTGGCTGAAACGGCGCTGCTGAAGAACATTTTGGCGGAACCGAGCGGGCGAGCGTAGAGTGGACCGGGTATCCCCGCGGAACCGGGGCCGGTCGGCGGCGAGGTGGGACCAGGCCGCCACACCGAGCGAACTGGAACGGTGCTGGGGGATAGGACCAGGTGGGAGGGCGCACAGGCCGGGAGAGGCCGTGGGGTTTCAGCGCTCAGACTTCGTTGCCGCTCAAGTTTCGGCGTTTTTCTCCACTTGTCGCTGTCTGTCTCTCTGCCCTTTTGTCTCTGCTCCAATCCTCCCACGTCTCGCCTTTCTTTCCTCTTTTATTTTCTCCGCCACCACTCTGCCCCTGCTGTTTGTCTCACTCCTCCCTCCCCTGCCACTTCGAAAGACTAATTTCTCTTTCTGATCCTCTTTTTCCTTTTTTCCTTGCATTTTTCTCTCTTCCTCTTCTCGGCTGCGCCCCCAACCCCCATCCCCACCCCCACCCCAGCCCTTTTTTCCTCTCCTCCAAGGAAGGTGGCTTCGTGGAGAAAGCAGAGTTTGGAGTGTGACAAACTAAAACAGTATTCTAACCCTGCCACCAGCTGCAACATCACTGAGTGACCTTGGACAAGTAACTTAACTATGACTCCCTTACTCCCCCTCCTCCCGCAAAATTAAAAGAGGTTCTAGCTGGTTCTCAGGGCTTGGGCTGGGCACTCCTCAGAGGCCTGGGCAAGTTCCCTGTCAGTCTGCACTCTTGTCTCACACAAGCTATGTTCTCCCAGCCTTACCAGGGCTACCTGCTCCTTGGTGATACCAAATTCAGTTCTGTGGGCAAGGTGTGGCCTTGGTGCTTGCAGGTTAGGGAGTTGCAAGGGATAGGACAGATGTCCCAAGCAACATGTGGAGTCAGGCTGGGTTTCTAGGGTGTCCCTGAGGGCCCTAAGCCCTATTATATAATATACTCCTAAGGTGAATCTGACCAGTCATGTCTTTGCTTAAAACCCTTCAGTGGCTCCTGTTTGCCCTCAGGATAAAGGCTAAGCTCCCTTGCGTGGCACAGCAGACTTTCGGGACCTGACCCTGTCTTAATCTCCAGTCTCCTAGTGGTTTTCTGCACACCTCTGACAGTAACATATTTCTAACCAGTCTTCATTTTGTCAACTCCTACTCATCCCCCTAAGCTCCACTCAGGCCTCATTCTCTCTGGGAAGCCTTTCCTGAATTCCCACGTTAGCCAGATGTGTAGTGTCTTGCTCCCCCAGCCCTGCTGTGTGTATCTCTATTTCCCCACCCATGATATGGAAGAGATCAGATTATGTGTTGTCCCCTATGATGCTAAGATTTAGGAGGGCAAGGACCATGTCTTCCTCATCTTTCTATTCCTAGGCATGATGTAGACACTCAGTACTAAAATCTGAGAGGGAGATGTTTTGTCTGGTAAGATGATGGAGGTTAGAAGGGGCTGGGACATTGTCATCTCTCTCCTCCTTATCTCTAACACACAATTCCATTCATACTTTTAGGTTGATTGATTTCTGGAGGTATGTAGGAGTGGAGATAGGGTAGTAGGGAGTTTTGTCCCACTTAGAAGATTTTTCAGTTGGTTATGCAGGACCTCTCAATCTGAGATGAGCCCAGGAGACCAAATCCCAGTTTTCAAATGAAGGTGGAAAATGGCTCAGAGATGGGCTAGAAAGATGTGCTATGGTGGTTGTATCCTCTGCCCCTGACTCTCGTTGGGTGAAAGAGGCAAGATCCTCAGCTGGACCCAGAGATCAGGAGCCCAACATGCAGGTACAAGAAGCTGTTAAGGAGTTCTTCAATTCTGATTTCAGGCCTGATGGTTTCTTGGTATTAGAGGATTCTAGCACGAGGATGGTCTTTGGATGTCTGGTTTTGAGACCACAGTCCTATGGGGTTAGGAATGGAGCTTCCCTGGACTTGAGTCATCCATAAATGGGAGGAAATGGGGAGAGAGTTGGTATCTTTTTTCATTGTCTCCTAGCAGTCTCTTCAGGTCTGTAGGGACACTGGGATTTATTCCAGCAGATGGGCTGGGAATTCCACCATTCAATCTGCAAGGAGAAAACTCATCCTTCTGTCCTCTTTCTACACACTCTCACTTATAGGTAATTCTAAATATCCTAGCAACCTCTATCATCTTTTGCCAGGGGAGAGGCAGCTGGGGGCAGGAGAGTGAAGACTGCGGTGGGTATCTTGCCCTCAGGCCTCTCAGCATTTCTAAGGCTTCAGGAAAGGCTGCAGTTTCCTGTCAGTGGTGATGTGGAATAACCTGTGTGATTATCTTTTTTCTAGGTAGGTAAAGAGTGTCCAAGGCTTAGGATGATGGTCAGAGCTGGGAGTCACAGTCTGATAAACTAAAGCATAAGAGGTATTGATGGGCAGTGAAAAAGAGAGCTGGACTGGGGGTGAGGACACCTAGGTTTGTTTCTCTGCTCTGTCATTAACTAGCTATACAGATGGTGGGGGCCATCTTTCCATTCTGGGATTCAATTTCCTGCTCTGTAAAATGAAAGGACCTGGATTAGATATCCAAGCTTTTTGTCACCTCCCATTGTCTCTATTTCAGGATGATAGGAATGGGGCACAAGACATAGAAACAAAGTTGGGATGGGACAGATTCATTTATGAGAAGCCAAACAGGGCAAGCAGACGCGACGGTGGGGGAAGGGAGGTTGGAATAGATTGCTCCCTCCATCCTGGAAGGAGCTCAGAACTGCCTAGAAAGGAAATGATCCCTCAAGGGTCACGGTATTGGCCCAGGTGACTTTAATAGGGAGCGGCGACGGGCTTGCGCTTAGGGGTAGTAGGGTCGTCCACTCAGGCTCTCAAAAGGACTCCGCCCCCTTTCCAGCAAGTCGTAGCTTTCTTCCCCATAATGCCCAGCAGCCACTGCCAAACCGTGCACTGCAACCGAACTCTACCTAACTCCACCTCTCCAACTGCCCAGCGCACTTTCTCCTTTTTTATTGGTTTCTCAGTACTGTCACTCAGAGAGTCCTCATATCCGTTGGTTATTCCCTGCCTACCCTTTTCTTTCTCTTGTAATCTCGCCTCTTTAGGCACTACCCGCCTCCCGAAGCCAATTTCCTTTCTTCGATTGGATTGCTGGAATGCCACTTTTCACGATGCCAACCTATGATTGGCTGTGCGCGGCAGGGCTCGTGCAGTGACCAGGCAGCGGGCTAGACTGAGGCTAGTTACCACGTCAGTGAGCTGACAGGGCAGGTAGCCGGCTCCACCGCCCGTTCCGGCCGACTCTTCCTGACTGATTCTGCGGGCCTTCACTTCGGCCTCAACTCCCAGAAACGGGCTTCTTCCCTGCTCCCATCTGCCACCAGAGCCGGGAGAGCCGCTCGGGGACGCCTTCGGGGCCTGGGCTGGACATGAGCAGCGGCTGCCGGTCCTGGGACTAGGCCCCGCCATTTTGGATCCGCTGACAGGTCAGCGAAGTCTCTTCTTAGAGTTCCAGTGTCATGAAGGCCGCCCTGACATAGCGAGAGGGACTAAGAGGAGGAGGGCCCTTAAACTGAATGAGCCGGGGTGGGTTAAGGACGCAGGGGCAGGAACGAGACGAGGGAGAGATTGCTGTGGGAGGGAACTGGGAGAGGTGTAGGGGGCAAAGGTCAGGCCCCTGCCGCCGGAGGGACGACTTCAACTCTGGCCTTTCAACCCTTGCGGGTACCGGAATCCTCCCTGTGTTTCTAGGCTTAACCTAGCTTTCAGTTTCTCTCTTCTGGAGCTTTTTGCATCCTAAAGACTCCAGTCCTCAGAAGCTGAAAGCAAATCTGAAGAGTATTGTATCTATTTTTCAGGGTTGATTTTTAGACCTTAGATATGAGAGTCTCTCCAGATTTTGTGCAGCGCCCACTTCTGTGTGACTGCCTCATTAATTCAGCTGAACTGCTTCATTAATGATGATGAACTAATGCAACCTAGACCAGGTAGTGAGAAAAGGTGTGGAAGGACTGAGGCCAGCCTCCTGGGGACCTGGGCTAAGAGAAGGCTTTCCTTTTATGGGGCTGCTCACCTGCCAGTCTGGGACTGTATGTAAACACTGGACTTACCTTCTGAGCCTGTTTTTTCTTTTACACAATCTTTTATATTGTGTAATATTCTCTTCTGGTGTATGTTCTTGGTTGGCATTTCCTCCCCAGGTCTTCACTTGGCCTAAGGAGATGAAGTTCAGTCACAAGGAAGCCACTCTATTATGACATATTTGGACGAGAGCAGAGAGGGATTTGAGTACCTGTGAAGTTGGGCCTGTTATTTTTAGTGGGTAAGAAGAGGTCATGAGAGGTGTTCAGTCAAATAAAAAGTGGTAGGGTCAGGGCTGCAGAGTGAATGATGGAACAACCCCAAAACTATAGTTTATGGCACTATGATGATCTTTGATAAACTGCTGTATTGTAAAGCTATAAAAGTCCCTCAAGGGTAAAGAATGCCTTTAAAAATGAGGAAGAGTGTAGGTACAGTGTCTTTTGATACACGACATAGAAATTTGTATGCCTTTAAATTAGGTACACAAGGCACTCCTCTGAGCCCTGTGGAGGACGCAAATGGAAAGGTCCATTTGGGGATTGCTCTGTTCAGTTTATGTGTTTCTTAAAAGCAGTAGCAATGTATGTGCACCAGTCTAGCTAGAGCATGTCAACCTAAATGCTTTTCAGCATATAGTGGACACTCAATAAGTGTTATCTGTGCCTATTTATTTTATTTTTGGCTGCACTGGGTCTTTATTGCTGCGCGTGGGCTTTTCTCTAGTTGTGGCGAGCGGGGGCTACTCTTCGTTGCGGTGCGCGGGCTTCTCATTGCGGTGGCTTCTCTTGCTGTGGAGCACAGGCTCTAGGTTCACAGGCTTCAATAGTTGCGGCACGTGGGCTCAGTAGTTGTGGCTCGTGGGCTGTAGAGTGCAGCCTCAGTAGTTGTGGCACACGGGCTTAGTTGCTCCGCAGCATGTGGGATCTTCCTGGACCAGAGCTTGAACCCGTGTCCCCTGCATTGGCAGGCAGACTCTTTACCACTGCACCACCAGGGAAGACCCCCCTAGGATTAGTTCTAGTATGTGATCCTGACTTGTGGCCTGATTCTAGCCCTGGCAGTCAGGACTTTTGCATGGTGAGGTAGTAATAAGAAGGATCAAAACCTCATTGTGTTAGAAGGGAAAACTATCTAGGTTCTAGAGTGACTAAACTCTGCTCTCCTGAAATTGTGTGTGTGTGTGTGCGCGCGCACGCACGTTGGTAGGGGAGATAGCATTGTTTATATTGTTTTTTTTTTTAATTGGGGTATAGTTGCTCTACAGTGTTGTGTTAGTTTCTGCTGTACAAGGAAGTGAATCAGCTATATGTATATATTATGTATACATATATTGCCTCCCTCTATGGGCCTCCCTCCCACACCCCCATCCCACCCATCTAGGTCAAGACAGAGCACCCAGCTGAGCTCCCTGCACTGTACAGCAGGTTCCCACTAGCTATCTCTTTTACACATGGTAGTGCATATATGTCAATCCCAATCTCCCAATTCATCCCACCCCCCTTCCCCCACCCCATGTCCACACATTCGTTCTCTACATCTGTGTCTCTATTCCTGCCTTGCAAATAGGTTCATCTGTACCATTTTTCTAGATTCCACATATATGTGTTAATATACGATATTTATTTTTCTCTTTCTGACTTACTTCACTCTGTATGATAGTCTCTAGGTCCATCCACGTCTCTGCAGATGACCCAATTTTGTTCCTTTTTATGTCTGAGTAATATTCCATTGTATATATGTACCACATCTTCTTTATCCATTCATCTGTTTATGGACATTTAGGTTGCTGTATTGATACTTATTGATTTAAAATAAATGGGGTGGGACTTCCCTGGTGGTGCAGTGGTTGAGAATCCGCCTGCCAGTGCAGGGGACACAGGTTTGATCCCTAGTCCAGGAAGATCCCACATGCTGTGGAGCGGCTAAGCCCATGGGCCACAACTGCTGAGCCTGCACTGTAGAGCACGCAAGCCACAGTTGCTGAGCCCATGCGCCACAACTACTGAAGCCTGCACAGTCTAGGGCCTGCGTGCCGCAACTACTGAGCCTGAGTGCTGCAACTAATGAAGCCCGTGTGCCTAGAGCCTGTGCTCCGTAACAAGAGAGGCCATACAAGAGGCCTGTGCACCGCAACGAAGAGTAGCCTCTGCTAGCCGCAACTAGAGAGAGCCCGTGCGCAGCATCGAAGACCCAACACAGCCATAAATAAATAAATAAATAAGAAAGTAAGTAAATAAATAAAATAAGTGAGGTGGAAATGGTATAGGAAACTGTTTGCATTTTAACTTGCTGATCTATATTGTAGAATTTCCAAAAAAGTAATTTAGAATGGCTAATGAAATGACATAGTCACCTCGGGAAGTATCCAGGTTTGATGGGTCTGCCTTTCTCATCTGGGTTGATATGCCCTGTTGAGCCCTGTTGAGTTGATAATGCTTTGCATAATAGGCAATCTAGTCTTTGGGTTGATAGTGTGACCAGTTCAGCATCTTTTCAGTTGGGCCTGGAGGTTAAGTCAGGCAACAAGATTTTACCTTTTCTTACTTTAAAAAGTCATTTTCTGGATAGGAATAGTTCTTTACTCCCAGCCCCCATCCCAGATCAGAAAATTTGTTTTTCCTTCAAGACTCGTATTTAAGCTTTTTTTTTTTTTTTTTCTTCAGCTTCTTTTTAAAGGTGGTGGTAGACAGTATGTTCTAACCTTGACATTGATGCTCATTGGCACAGTCGGAACTCAGGTTGTAGGCACATCTCCTCATGAGTAGCTGGGCACCAATCCCAGTTGAACTCGAAGTTCTCAGAGTTACACTACTAGTTCACTTCCCCATGTTCCAGAAGGCAGAATGACTGCTACTTTTAGATAATAACTTCATTGATAGGGTACTTAGACTGGCTAGTGTGAGCAGCTGGAGAGGAAAAAGACACAGCTCCTGCTTTTGAGGAGACCCATTGTATTTATACAGTACTCACTGGAAGGATCAGCCTAGTCTTTTTACACCACTTCGGTTGATTGATCACAGTCTGTCCCTGTGGTTCAAGGTGACTAATTAGAGTGATTCTGCTGTTGGGGTAATTGTGGGGTTGAGTTGAAGGGAGAAAGGGAGGTTCATTTTATCTCTGGCTGGAAGAGCTTTGTAAATGTAATTGGCAGGTGTTCAGTTTTTATTGTTCCTCTTTTTCTGTATTTCAGTGTGTTCCACAGCAGTTGTTTAAATTAAATGAAAATGTAGTAGGGCACTGTGGTGATTTGGGGCCCCAGTTGCAGTGGATGGGATCATGGAAGTAATGATTTGTTGCCATCATGTAAATAAAACAGGGATTACAAGCTCAAATGCCTGAGTATCAGGCAGGTAATGTAAATGAGGGAAGTGAGCCAGGAGGGAATGTATTAGGATGTACTAGTGACTGTAGTGTACTGGAATGTGGGCACAGTATGACCATTCTTCCTATTTTTCAAGAGAAACTGGGAATTCAGATCATTGTGTTTTAAACTGTTGGCAACTAGTTAAATTATTTAAAAACCTTTTACAGGAGGAAAAATGTATGTCTGTGGACTAGATTCTGCCTGATGACAGTGGAGGATGACCCCTGATATACAAAACGGGCAGGCCTTATGAGACTTAATCACTGCAATTCTCTACGTACAATCATACAGACTCACTTTGTTTTTCCTTTTTATTTATTTATTTATTTATTTTTGGCTGCGTTGGGTCTTTGTTGCTGCATGCGGGCTTTCTCTAGTTGCGGCGAGTGGGAGGCTACTCTGCGTTGCAGTGTGCGGGCTTCTCATTGTGGAGCATGGGCTCTAGGTGTACGGGCTTCAGTAGTTGTGACATGCGGGCTCAGTAGTTGTGGCTTGCGGACTCTAGAGCACAGGCTTAGTAGTTGTGGTGCATGGGCTTAGTTGCTCCGTGCCATGTGGGATCTTCCTGGACCAGGGCTCGAACTTGTGTCCCCTGCATTGGCAGGCGGATTCTTAACCACTGCACCACCAGGGAAGCCCGCAGGCGGATTCTTAACCACTGTGCCACCAGGGAAATCCTCCAGACTCACTTTTTTTTTTTTTAAAGAACGATATGGGGGGGTTCTTTTTATTTATTTTTTTATTTGGCCGTGTTGGGTCTTAGTTGCAGCATATAGGATCTTTCGTTGCGGCACGCAGGCTCTTCGCTGTGTGCAGGCTTCTCTCTAGTTTTGGCATGTAGGCTGCAGAGTGCACACGCTCAGTAGTTGCAGTGCACGGGCTCTCTAATTGTGGCGCATGGGCTCTCCAGTTGTGGCACGCAGGCTCTAGAGCACACGGGCTTAGTTGCCCCACAGCATGTGGGATCTTAGTTCCCCGACCAGGAATCGAACCCACGTTCCCTGCATTGGAAGGCGGATTCTTAACCACTGGGCCATGAGGGAAGTCCCCAGGCTCACTTTTTTTTTTAATAGATTTATTTATTTATTTATGGCTGCTTTGGGTCTTCATTGCTGCCCCCGGGCTTCCTCTAGTTGCAGTGAGCGGGAACTGCTCTTCTTTGCAGTGTGTGGGCTTCTCATTGCGGTGGCCTCTCTTGTTGCAGAGCACGGGCTCTAGGCACACAGGCTTCAATAGTTGTGGTGCATGGGCTCAGTAGTTGTGGCTCGTGGGCTCTAGAGCATAGGCTAAGTAGTTGTGGCACATGGGCTTAGTTGCTCTGAGGCATGTGGGATCTTTCCGGACCAGGACTTGAACCCGTGTCCCCTGCATTGGCAGGCGGATTCTTAACCACTGAGCCACCAGGGAAGCCCACCAGGCTCACTTTTTAATCTTTGTCGTACTCAGCCAACTTTCACCATTAGTTGTCATGTTCGGTGCCCTGAGTGGTTAAAAGATGAGTGGGGGAAAGAAGTCTTGTTTCATTTTTCATCTCCAAGCTGGCAGAAGGGGCATCTTAGGACAACTTTGAGCTTATCTCAGTAGCTCACCTTGCATATAATTCTTGGGATAACCTCAGAATCTCCATAGAGGGAGGAGGGGGAATGGCAGAGCTGAGGTACACTGGTCACCTGATTATCAGGTTGGGAGGATTTTCCAGTTGTATCCTGTCAGGGCACCAGCTTTTTTCTTGGTTTGATTTTCTCTTACCTCCACCCTTTGAGTAAATTTCTTGAGTCTAGCAAGTTGTTTACTAGTTTAGTAATTTTGGGTCACTCTCAACAAAACACAGAACTATGGCGCGTTCCTTGGCTAGCTCTGGAAACCTTAAAAACTCTGTGTCTTTGGTGCTTCTCCGGGATGTTTGAGAGATCGAGTGAAAATAAACCTCAGAAGGGCCAGCTGATGGTTGTTCAGCTCCCTGGTACCTTCTTTCCTCTCAGAAAGCCCATCAGGGTTTTCGTGGTTTACATAGCTCTGTATTAGACATCAAAGCACCATGAAAAAGAAAAAAAACCTGCGTCTTTGCCTTTGGAGAATCTAATTTCTAATTGAATAAGAACAACTTTTAAGCAATGAAGAAAAAAAATAACTTAATGGTCTACTAATAATCTATTTAGTATATGTGCTGCCGAAGCGAGTACTAATAATCTATTTAGAACCAAAGAAAATAAGACACATATATACATATGGGAAGAATGGACAATTACATAAAGAATTGTATATTTCACAGAAGAAATGTGAACATGCAAATAGCATATGAGAAGACTTCAGGAAGATACATGTGAAAACAGAAGCATTATGATTTGACTGGTGGATAAATGTGGGTTCTTTTTGTCCATAGAGTGCCTAATATGGAAGATTTGTAACTTCTAGTACAGAAACAAACATGGGATACAGAAAGAAGGTTTGCCTGCCTGGCGTAGAGTCCTTGTCTTCTATGAAGTAATTGTTCTCACAAGAGGTGGATGTGAGCTGTACCAATACTGAAGAGTCAGTCTTGATATTCTTTCAGTTATTCATTTGTTCATTCAGTATTTATCATTTTTCTTACTATATGTTAGGCATTGAGGATAAAAAGGTGATAAATTATGGTCTCTTTCTGAGAGGCTCATAGACTCATGGGAGAGAGAGATTAAATAAATAATTATAAATGAGTATAAGATATGTTTAAATAGAGGTATGTCCTGTGCCATGGGGTGACAAAAAAGGAGTACTAATACTCTCTGGGGGAGTGGGTTAGCCAGGCAAGACTTAACAGAGCAGGCATTATCATAATAACAGCCAACCTTTTTTTGGGTTTTAATATTCCTAATAGCATGCCAGGCCTTACAACAAATGGGTGAGGAGGTACTATCTCCATTATGCAATGCAGAACTGTAAACTGGGAATCAGAGAGGCTAAGAAACTTGGTTAAGATCATACAGGTAATAACAGTCAGGAATACCACTGTGGTATTCTGATTCTCTCATTGACTTTTGGATGGAATGAGTAAGGGTTAGGGTTTATACAGCATATAAGGGACATCAGTGTCCCCAACCCAGCTTAAAAACAGAACATTACCAAAACTGGGGCAGCGGGTATGCCCTTCCCTATTAGTCACGTCTCCCCTCCCTTAGCCAACTGTTGTAAATTTTTTGTTCATTTCCCTGGGGTATAGTCTTAGCAGTGGAATTGCTGAGGTATAGCATATGAACTTCTTCAGCTTTGCAAGATAATGCCAAATTGTTATCCAAATGAGTTGTATCAATTTACAGACTCAACAGCCACTTGGTCTGTATTTTTACCAACTTTTGGTATTGTCAAATTAAAATTTTGTGCTATTTTGGAGGTGTAAAATGGTTTCTCATTAATAATCTTATTTTGTAATTTTATTGACTATTAATGAAGCTCATAGTCTTTTCGTATATATATTTACTGTTTGTATTTTCCTTATTCTGTGAAATGCCTGTTCATGTCTGTTGCCAGTTTTGGGGAGGGTTTATATGTCTATCCTTATAGTTTTGTAGCAGTTATATTATGGATATTGCTTCTTTTTTTTTTAAATTTTTATTGGATTATAGTTGCTTTACAATACTGTGTTAGTTTCTACTGTACAGCAAAGTGAATTAGCTATACGTATACATATATCCCCTCTTTTTTTGGATTTCCTTACCATTTAGGTCACCACAGAGCATTGATAGAGTTCTTTGTACTATGTAGTAGGTTGCCAGAAGTTATCTATTTGATACATAGTATCAATAGTGTATATATGTCAATCCCAATCTCCCAGCTCATCCCCCCACCCCCACCCCAGCCCCTTTCCCACTTTGTATCCATACGTTTTTTTCTGTGTCTGTGTCTCTATTTCTGCTTTGTAAATAAGATCGTCTATACCATTTTTTTTCAGATTCCATATATATGCGTTAATATGTTATTCGTTTTTCTCTTTCTGACTTACTTCACTCTCTATGACAGTCTCTAGGTCCATCCATGTCTCTACAAATGACCCAATTTCGTTCCTTTTTATGGCTGAGTAATATTCTGTTGTATATATGTACCACATCTTCTTTATCCATTCTTCTTTGCTTCTTTATTATATGTGTTACATATATTTTCTCCCAGTTTGTGATTTATCTTTTCCTCTTTTTTATGGTGTCTTTTGAATAAATGTCTTTAATTTTAACATGGTTTAATTTACCAGTTTTTTTTTATGGGTTCTGCTTTTTGTTTCCTATTTAGGTACGTCTCCCCTATGCTGAAATTATAAAAATATTCTCATATATTTTTTTGGCCACGCCACGTGGCTTGTGGGATCTCAGTTCCCCAACCAGGGATTAAACCTGAGCCACGGCAGTGAAAGCGCTAAATCCTAACCACTAGACCACCAGGGAACACCCTCTTATATTCTAAAAGTTTTCAGGTTTTGCTTTTTTACATTTAAGTCTTTAACTCATTCTAAAGAGAATTTTTGGTATTCCATGAAGGATCCAATTTATTGTTTCTGTTTCTCCTGCTTTTGTTTAGATCTAGAGGGAGTTGCCAGTTGCAGAATGCAGCAAAGCACCATTGTAATCCTATAGGCCCAGCTTTAAACAGATCGTGCTTTCAAAGAATATATGTTGCTCGCAGTCTCTGAGCAGATAAACCACTAGCTTATTTGGCTGGGGGATATTCGTTGGTGTGTATTTGGTCATTCCTTCTCATATTATTTCTGATAAAAGGTAAACCTTAAGTTCTTTTCTACCATACTCGTGAGGTCTCTGCCGGCCTTTGTGACCTTACGGCAAGGGGTTCTAGGCCATTGGCTACCAGACAGCAAGTGGTTCATTGGAGCTTCCCATTTGAGCATCAAGGGCAAATTCCCTTGGGAGATTCTTGGGTGAGGAGACATGCTCAGGCTTGGAGGGAGATTAGGCAACTCTGCATAGTCCTTGAAAATAATTCCTCTTTATTCCTGAGATGTTTCTTTTTTACTAAGAAACTTAAGACAGTGATTTTTTGCTTAGATCTTTGCTATCTTAGAAAATTGTTAGCTTCTGATGCCTAATGAATTTTGATTGAGTGTTAGGTTGATTATTTCAGTTGGTATCCCAGTTCAAAATTTATTTCCTCCAGAAAGCCTTCCAAATAGCATGTAGATCCTATTAGATCTCAGTTAAGTCCTGTTGACACTTTTGTTTGCAATTTGTAGTGTAGTGTTTGTTATTTACTTGTTGCTGTGTTGTTCTCAGTATAGGTGTTTTCTCTCATTCTCTTAGTTCTTTAAAAGAGAAATTAAACGGACTTCCCCAGTGGTCCAGTGGTTAAGACTCTGCACTTCCACTGCAGGGGGCGCGGGTTTGATCCCTGGTTGGGAAACTAAGATCCCACATGCCGCGCAGCACAGCCAAAAAAAAAAAGAGAGAGAAATTAAATATTCTTATTTTATAGTGGCCCCCTCCAGGCCCCCCAAAATATTTTTTACAATGATAGGTAGTCTGTATATGTACTATATATATTGAAAGCCCTCCATGATATGCTCCCCCTACAACTTGCTTTTCTAGCTTTACATGCTGTTATTCTCCTAGGAATAATGTTCCAACAAGTCTGGAATAATCATGACCCCCTAAATACATATTGCATTTTCCTACCAATAAGCCTTTACTCTTGCCGTTCTCTCCTTGTGTTTTTGACTGTTTGAATCCTGTCTTTCATTTGCCTTTTCAGGGTCCTCTGCCAGAAATAATTTTCTTTGCTTCACTACTGTGACACTGTGTATCACTTATGTATTGGAGATATGTATGGGTTTGTGTGTAGATGTATGTGTTTAATCTACTAGATTATAAATTCCTTGTGGGTGGGTAGGGACAATTCTGTA